>NC_089586.1:66218150-66518150 GCF_019320115.1 Miscanthus floridulus | reverse complement strand
GTTTTAGAATTAAAAGGAAGCTAGAGCCTTGATATGTTGGACCTTATCGCATTATCGAGAAAAGTGGAAGAGTAGCCTATAAACTCGATCTACCACATGAAATGGGAGCTATATTCCTGGTATTCCATGTGTCCTAGCTAAAGAAGTGTCTTCGTATTCCTGAGGAAAGAATAGCAACAAGGAAAGTCAACTTGAAATCTGATCTTTCTTATGAGGAGAAGCCCATGCAAGTTCTAGATACTCAAGAAAGAGTGACTCGTACACGAGTAGTTAAGTTATACAAGGTAGTTTGGAGTAATCATAGCGAACAGGATGCAACCTGGGAGCGGGAAGATTATTTAAAGGAAAACTATCCGACTTTCTATGCTGATTGGTACGCTTTCCAAATCTCGGGATGAGATTTTTCTAAGGGGGGAGGGCTATAATACCCTAGGTGTTTGGCTTCCACTAATTGCATTTCATCTCATAAACATATGCATCATCTATATCATCATGCCATTATCATTGAAACATATATATGCAACATTCGCATATTCTGTTTGTTTCGTACTTTATTGCTTATGAATGGTGGTAGTGCAACATGTGAATGCAACATGAATTTCTCATACCTTGAAACATGGCAACATGGTAGTAATGTGACAAGTATAAAATAACAACAAAGTCATGAAACATGTGAAACATTAAATTGCAACATTTGGGTGAATTGCTTGTTTTGTGCTTCATCACATGTGATCATTAGAAATTGGCATTTGTAATTGTGTAAAGTGGTTGATCATGGTATAATACACCTTAACTACACTCAGGGTAATTGTTTGGACATTGTTCATGTAGATCAAAATGACAAAATTGCCCCTTGGGAGAGGTTTGACTTGAATTGACCCCTAGAGTGGCACTGTTTGACTGATTCAAAAGTCCAACTTAGAGACTTTGCATGGTTGTGCACTCTTTACCAAAGTTGTAGCTAATTTATCAAGGAACAAAAGTTGTTTTATGATCATCTCATGAAAATGGCTAGAACATGCTCAAACATGGCCCACAAGTCAGAATTTCATGCAGATTTCATACTTAGAAATTTTCTAAGTCCTTAAGTGTTTTGCAGTTTCGTGTACCCAACTTTTTCACCTTGTATCTCCCTAACAAAGCAAAACCAGCTCAAGCTCCAATGATAAGAGTTGTAGTTCACATATAGATGATCAACTCTGTTAACTATGGCATGATCTAAATCATCACGGATTAGGAGCTAATCACCGTCAAACTTGCTCTGTCAGTCATCGTCGGTGATCACTGAATCGCGATTTTCAGAAAACGTTCAGTGAACGTCATGGCCGACCGGCATAGGAGCCGCTCGCCACATGGCGTTCATGCTCGGCCGAAGCCACCACGTCGCGCGTCCGCGCTCTAGAAGAGGGCCAGTGCCTGCCCGAACACACTGCCTGCCCCATTCGCTTCCCTCTCGCCTTCTCTACGCGCAGCGCCGAGTCCACAGTCGTTCGCCATTCTCGACTGAGCGTTGCCATCATTGTGCGTGCTTGCCACCACAAAAACATGTTGCCCAGCTCATCTATGGCTTCGCCGTGATCCCCTCTACCTTCTCCACCCCACCGTTGATCCAATTGTGCCTTGGTAAGGGCAAAATCGCAGTTTCCTTCCACCGCCGCCGTGGCTGACCTCGTCGGCGTTGTTGCTCCACGTAGCCAGTCACCACCATGGCCTTCCTGTCCTATCTCTTTCTTGTGCTAGGTCCTAGGAGCGCTGCTGAAGCTTGTAGAATCACCCATTCGAGCCATAGTGTCGTAGTCTCGTCGGAGCCGGCCATGCCATGGCCGTGCGCCGCCGTGCTCATCGCCAACCCTGGTAGCCACGGCAATAGTAGTGATTGAGGACACCGCTAGGTGCGCATGTGCATGGCGAACATCATAGCACCGCTAACCTCGTCGGAGGAGCCACCGGCGACGAGCTACGCCGCTGTCTCCTTCTCCTCCCCTGCCCGTTTCTCTGTTGCGTGGGTCCTGCGCGTCAGTCGCCGCGGCTGAGGCGGGAGCCTGGCTAGGCCATGCCATTTCTGGGCCATGCCTATGCCTGCTTCGCGGGCCACCGTTTCTTCAGGCCGGCCCACCAGTAGTTGAATTGGTTTTCTTATTTTGTTTTGTTTTATTATTTCACAGATTTGTGTACATATTCAAAAATATGTAGCTCTTAGATGGTAGATCCAAATGATGTGGTTCTAATTTTGTTGAGTTCATGATAATGTCTAGTTTCTACTAAAAATATAATCCATGCCATGTTCTGTTATGAAAATGGGAGTTTCTATTTATCTCTTTTAATCATCCAAGAAATAGGGGTAATTATATCTTTTTCTAGGTAGCTCCAAATGGCATGAAATTTTTATGGTGTACTACTCATATCATGAATAGCTTGTAGTTAAATTTTCATAAATTTTGGACACTGTTTGTAGGAGATAGAAAATTATCTTGTTTGCATGGGTGGATCTTGTGTGAATTTTCATAATTTTTCTATAGATCCAGTAAAGGTAAAACTTGGTGAGTGTTGTTCTTATGCTAGAATGAGGCTAGGAAAAATGAGAAATCTATTGCTTGACACTTTTCAATAGGGTTTCCTAATTATGCTAAAAATAGACATGCCACCTGTTATTTTGGATACAGCAAGTTCTGCTTGCCCAATGGCTTTGAAATTTTATGGTAGTCTATGTGAAGCATGAGATAGCTACTGTAATTTTTGTGGATTTTTATGAATAGATTTACTATATATTGCTTTAATCACCTAATTAACTAAATAAATTTGAAAAGGATATTAAATAATTTATTTAGAAGTTAGCACTATACTTTTTAGTGTTCCTCTGGTATGTGCAACAAGTTGGTAAACTTGGTTTGGTCAGATTAGACTTTTTGCATCATCATTAAATAATTAAGTTAGTAGCCCTGTCATTTCTGGACAGATTCTAGATTTACTGGAATTCGATTTGGTTAACGTAAGAATCATGCTGTGATGTTTACAATTGATTTATAGAGAATTTCATGAGCTTTCCAGAATGTCCTTATGCAAGTCATTTGAAATTATAGAACTCTGGTTGTGATTTAATTAAGGGACTACTTGTGTGCATATGAACCTTTAAATGTTAATTTATGTATGCCTTTACTATTTCTAAGTTTGTGGTAATGTTCCTAGGTGTTAGGCCTTTAACTGAAGATAAGCATCTTTATCTTAGGTTATGCAAGTTAGGTAAGTAGATCTCGTTCTTCAAGTTAAGTGAGATACATGTTTTAAAGTGATTTGAATAGAACTATTCTTACTCGGTAAACGAGTGTCCAGTGATGCTTTCGTAAACACTTACTGTGAGTTATTCATCATGAGCATCATGTCATTCCTTATGCATCCATGATATTTATCTCGTGCATCGGCATGCAATAGGTGTACCGGAGGGAGTAACACTGCTGGAATTTGAGGAACTGAGTGAGCAGCAGCAGCCGACACCAGAGGTTCAGGAGGTGCCGCCTTCAGGAGAAGTGCCAGACGAGGTCGCCGTTGAGTGCCCAGATCACCATCCGTGCAACTTTGTGAAAGGCAAGCCCTGGAGCATATTAAGCCTCCTAATTTCCGAAATGCAGTTACAGTATTATTGTTACATATATTGTTGCATTAAGTTTAGGTGTTGGATGCAAACACTTGCTGCATTGGTTATCCAATCCTTATCCAGATATTATTACCCAAAATCCTATGTAGCTCAGGCTCATGTAGTGCTTAGCCCTGCTTAAACACGGTAGAAGTTAGGTGATTTCCTATCACCTATGAGATATAGGAAGATACATATGGCACGGTTGGCTATATTTACTATCGTGGAAAAGAACCAGTCTTAATTTGAAATGAAGACCGGACGGAGGCATGTCGGTTTGCAGTAACTCCGTCTGTGTCGATTAAGGACTGAATCTTGGAGCCTTTCCTATTCATGTTGAAAGCATTCCTCTCTCTTAGTTGGCCGTGTCCGAAGACCGACCGCGAAGCCGAGTAGCTCAACTCAGACCGGGAGTCGATAAGTATAAAGTACGCCTCGGAAGGGAGCCGTAGGCGTGAGTCTAAGGGTAGGTGATTTAAAAGTCCTGATCATCCTGGCAGAAGGGTAATCCCTGAGAGCGCTGGCGCTGATCGAACCCGCAAATTTGGTTCCTGAGTTGTCCCAAAGGTAACCCACGGCTACCCTTGCTAAGTATGCCAGGGTGAGAGTTAGAAATACCCCCTCAGCTGAGTTGTAATTCGATTCGAGTCGCCATCTCTCTTGGTTAGTGAGAACTTGACGGGCTTATCTCCAAAGTAGATACACTAAATAACATAATGGTTCAAAAATGATGATATGATGATGACAGCCTTATTATACCTGCTATGGTTAATATTGTTTGCTCCTGATAAGTGAGTGCTCTAGTACAGGTGCTAATCTAGTGGACAGGTAAATAATGTTAAGCTTGATGCTAAGTTTAAATTGGTTACTATAATCATAAGCTCTTTTATGCAACTGTGTCAATCTAGCCCACCTCATGAGCCTTGCATGACCCTTGGTGTCTTTTATTTCTGGTTTGACAGGTAAGTCTAGCTGAGTACCTTCTCGTACTCAGGGTTTATCTCCCACCTGTTGCAGATGACTAGTTCTACTTTGGTTGCTGCAAGTACTGCCTTCTCCCAGCTAAGGATGAAGACTAGACCGTTGGGCACGGTCTCTACTAGTTCTCGTACCTGATAATGCTTTTGTGGGACATGACTCACACTTGGCAATGTATTTGAAACCTATGATGTTTTGTACTAAACTATGTTGCTTCCGCACACTCAAACTTGGTTTGTAATATGTTATTTGAACTCTAATGGATGTAATTTGAATGCTACTTGTGAAATGTTGTAACGAATGATGTGTTGTGTTGAATCACTACGATCTTGGTTTGTATGTCGAGAGTTGGTTGAAATCCTTCGTGATTTCTAGACTACCAGAATTATGGGAGCTTAAGTACAGGAATTTGATCGCTTCGGTGATTGTTTTTGTACTTACGTTCTTATGATTTGGTTGGTTCTGTTACAGGTATCCGTGCGCTTGCTGAATGTTCTGTGTGTGTTAATATATACCAACAAAGGCCATGGGCATAACAATGCTAGATGTTATTAGCTTTCCTAGCAAGGCCTAATAGTTCTATTTTGTGATGACATCATGCCCAGCACCCTCGTTACTAATCTATGCCATCTCCACAAGCTCCATTGCTGTTGCTACAAACTTATATTTTTTCTCGAATACGCAGGAGAGCTGTGTATCATTGTATCAAGAGAGGAAAAAATGGACCCGTATAATTATACCCCCTACTCCGGACCGAGCCGTAGGAGGGTCCTGAAACAAAAAATTTCTAGCCAATAAAAACACACACTCTAGGTGAGACGTGACCAACACTCTAACTGCCTACCTACCCTATCACTAGAGTTGGACCTAAGGCATCAAGCTTTTGTGCACCCGTAAGACACAACAAGTGGTGTTCATCGCTAAAGGCATGCAACGGGTTATTCATGTTGGGACTGCCACCCTAAAAAACGCAAGTGAATTGAATCCTTTCCTCTTGTCCTATGGGGTGCGCTTACTTGCCTTTCTCCACCATTCTACAAAATTATGCTCATTTAAGCTTGGCAATCCCATGTTGGAGACCAAGTGGTGATAGGACCTGGAACCAAAACTCACGCGCAAAGACATAAGAAGTTAGCAGGTATTGGATGGTTTCATCTGCTAGCTCACAAAGCGGGCATTGGTTGGGATGGGGCAAGTTCTATTTCACCAAAAGATTTGTAGTCCAACATCTATCCCATATAGCCTGCCACAGGAAAACTTTGCACTTGGGTGGTGCCCAAGTTTTCCAGATTCGGTGACAAGGCTCAAAGTTGACCAATCCATGGAAGAAGGCCCGGTATACTGATTTTGTAGTGAAGATGCCTAAACTTTCAAACCTCCAACTATGAGAGTCGTTGTTTGGAGAGAGCATGAAATCCTGAATAACTAACCACTGTTGCCCGTGCTTCGCTGCAGGTGATATGCTTGGTATAGGAAAAATCTTGGGAAATATGGCTTATATGTCTATGTTTTCTCATCGCATTGCTATGAAAGGTTGGTCTATTTGGTATATTAAATGGAAAAATATGGGAAGAAAAGGTAACATGGTTTTTTTCATTACAATGTTGTAAACGAACATAGAGGTTGGTTGTCATTACATGGTGCCTATTCTAGGCTAGCAAATTAATGACATGTTAGTGGAAAGAAGTATTTATGGAGTTGGGCTCAAGCAACTAACACACTTAGATTCAAAGCACAACATTGGCTAGGATTACATTATAGGTGGAAAGAGCACAAACTACAACACAAGTATGTCTCCTAACGCGAGGGTTTACAAAAGAGTGGATTATGATCCACTCCCCTTAGGAGAAACTACAACACATTTCATAAATCTAAAATTACAAGAAAGATTACATGATGTCGAACACTAAATTACTCTGGGATTTCAAGTCACATGGTTAAGAGCAACCTAGCACAACCAAGGCTTACTCCAGAAGTTGAGATAGACGAGGGCAATGGAGAAACAACAAGATAATGATTATCCAAAACATGGCGTATGACCAACAGATCTAGAAACAGGAGACTGAGAAGTCAAACATCGTGAACCCTAAGACCAAACTAACTAAGGGTAGACTTGAACTTCTTCGAAAACAAGATCCCTTCTTCTTAGATTACACCATTGCCTCTGTCAGACGAACCTAGTTCTACAATGATGACTGGATCTCATAGCTCTGCTTCAGATTCGAGAGGGGGATGAAGAAGAAGAGCAAGGACCAAGGGCATCTTATAGTGGCGAATAGAGATGGGGCGCAGTGCACCGGAAGTGGAGATAGCATAGATGGGATACAGTGTAGGTTCACGCTATGGGGATAAAGTTGTCCATGGCATGCCCCCTGCGCAAGCGAGCGGAGGGGGAATAAAGGAGAGGAGAAAGGGTCGCTCGACGAGGGAGACATGCAGGTGGCCGTGTCCCCAAAAGAAGAAAGAAGGGAGGGGGGTCCGGTATGGGGATGAGGGTGAGGATCAAGAGCAGACTAGAGGCTAGGAAAAGGAGAAGCACACAGTGCACGAGGATGGCGAGTGCGGAAAAGTTATTATTCGAGTAGTCTGGAGTGATTGAAACGCTTAAATTGACACCATGTCCCAATCCTAGTGTCCGATTTGACCACGCAACGCACGCATCGACACCTACGGACATTGTAGATACTGGGACCCACTTGCGTTTAGCTCTCATTTGGCTATGCCACACTCGCCTTGTTCACTCATACAGTTTGTTTTCTCTCCTTTTCCCACACCATGTCAGCTCTCGACTCTCGCCCTCGCCCAGTACCGGACCCCTCCTTTTTCTTCTTTTGGGGCATGGCCGCTCGCATGCCTCCTCGTCTAGCGAACCCCTCTCACCTCCTTTTCCTCCCTCCACTGAAGCTCGCGTAGGGAGTGCACCATGGCCGACACTCTCCCCACCTCATGACCCGCCAGTGTTTTCCTTCCATGCCGCCTCCACTTCCCGGTTGCTTGGGTGCGCTCGAGTTAGCTACATTTACTCCACACCCATGCAACCAGCAAAGTGCACAGCAGACTGCATGCAAATTAAAGTCACGCGCACCACTAGTGGCCACTCACCTGCGCTCCTTTTTCCGTACACTGGTGTTGTCCTCTCAGCGTCATGCTGCTGTCTCTTCTGTACTGCCACCCACCGCACATCGTACCACCGCCTATCGATGAAATATGGTCGGCAGTCTACCTAGGGGTATGCCCAAGGTAGTAGATTGTCGGTAGATAGATGTGCAAGCCACAAACAAGACAGTGATGCAAGACAGACACGAGGTTTTATCCAGGTTCGGCCGCCATGAAGGTGTAAAACCTACGTCCTGCGTCTGATTGTATTGTTGTATGTCAATGAGAGATGTTTTTTAGAGGGGTCCCCTGCCCGCCTTATATAGTCCAGGGGACAGGGTTACAGATCTAGAAACTAATCCTAGCCAGTTACAATTGCCATAGGTGGCCGGATAAGGATTCCTATTCTAACCGACTAGGATCTTGCTTGATCTCCAAATCTATCTTGACTCCTTGCGCGGGATTCTGAACAGGTTGGTCGGGCCGCACGTTGTCTTTTAGTGGACCGGACCCCCTGATCCAGGCCAGCCCAAACCTAGCCGTAAGGGTATAGGGGTTAATACCCCCACAGCTAGTCCCCGAGCACCATGTATTATGCTGTGACACGCCATTTGATCTCCTTCGACTAATGCAATCCGTCTTCATGTCATTTTCAACTAATTGAAACATTGACCAATCAAATGCGCCAGCATTCTGATCAGTACAGAGAGCAATAGACCACGATTATAGCCGAAGATTCCGGTTGTCCGAAGAATGCATGGTGCTCTTAAAGAAAAAAAAGAAAAAGATTTCTTTCCTTATCAAGTGTGCCACTTGTATTTCTGATAAGAAATGTAAGTGACCCTTGGACAGTAGTAATCCTAAAAATTAGTCAAAACGTAGGGGTCAATTAAAAAAACACATTCACCGCAAGGTGAAGTGTGCCCACTTAGTCCCCGAGCCTGGTAGTAGGTGACGTAGGCATGTGGTGCCAGGGTCTAAAAAGAATTTCTACTGAAGTTAAGAATCCAATCGTCGTACAATCAATACGAGATGCACCAGCAGGTGCATCGTACCGATGTAGTCCCCGAGCTTGCTGGAAGGCGAAGTATAAGCCTTGTAGCAAGGTCCAAATAAATGCCTCTCAACAGTATGTGAGTACACATCACATGTAGCCAAGGAGAGCAGTCGTCGAGCATTGTTCAGAACAGTCCTCGTGCATGATAGTGGTCGGAGCAGTCCCCGAGCACGGTAGTGGTATGGGCAGTCCCCGAGCACGATAGTGGTCTGGGCCATCCCTGAGCACGAGACATGCGTCAAAAAATTGAATGCCACTTGTACTATTATTTGGTGTATTTATTCATCTTCTTACTCTGTCAAGTCCAATCTGACACGTTGGGTCAAAAAGGTAGACGGGTATAGCACGTCATACTGCCCTCTTGTCCTTTCAAGCAAACAGTCACTTGGCACCTGTATAGAGGTGCGTCGGTATGGGCCCTCTCACACTGGCAACGAAGAGGCGCATACACTGATAACGAAGAGGCACATATATTGGCATAGATCTCGAGGTTGTGAAAACAACCATCTATGGCACATGCGCATGTCTCCCAAGAATCTCGGGCAGACAAAATGGTGGAACTCTCGGTTATTTATAATATAGAACTGGTAAGTTACTTTTTACCGAACCCCATTACCATTCACTGTCGGAGCCTTCTTCTTCCTCTTGCCAACCCTAATACCTCTGAAATCATCACCAATCACCCCTCCATCATATCCACCTTCATCAGCAAGGGCAGATTCATGGCGAAGAGTGACGCCCAGAAGAAAGCCGGAGTCATGGCGAAGGAGTGGTGGAAGTCAAGAAGCAACGAGCAGACCATCGAAGACCTCGTCATCATGGGAGTACTCCACAACAAGGAACTCGCAGGATGGCACGCATCGAAAGGCGAAGGGTACCCCAATCCACAACTAGGTGAGATTGTGGTATTCGAATCGGATGATGGTAGATTGTTGGTAGACGGTGCGCAAGACACAAACCGGATGGTTACAAAGACACAAGACACAAGATTTATATAGGTTCAGGCCGCCAGTGTGGCGTAAAACCCTACGTCCTATGCTCTGTTATTTGTATTGATCTGGGGTGAGATCTATTGTCCTCTCTAAGGGGACCCCTGCCTCTCCTTATATAGTCTGGAGGAGGAGGGTTACAAGTAAAGTATCCTATTTGGTACTATTACAATATCTAGTACAACTTGTAATCTTGCTATGCACGCCTCGATCTTACGGGTCGGGCCACCTCGAATGGTGCGGCCCATGTACCATCTTGTGGTACCCGGGGGTATATCCCCCACAGCTGGTCCTCGAGTGCCATGTATTCTGATGCAACACGCCGTTTCAACCTTCTTTGAACAGTGAGGCTTGAGTTCTTGACATCTCTGACCACCGTTGTCGCCAGAGAAGTAGGTTGTCCGAAGAATGTATGGTGCTCTTAAGAAGAAAGAAAAAGATTTCCGTCCTGAGAAGTGTGCCCACTTGTATTTCCGAAAAGAAATATAAGTGCGTCTTGAAGCGTAGTGTCCTTGATCATCAGAGGCGTAGGGGTCAAAAAACAAACACATTCACCACAAGGTGAAGTGTGCCCATTTAGTCTCCGAGCCTGGTAGTAGGTAAAATAGGCACATGGTGCCAGGGTCTAAAAAGAATTCCTAGTTAAGTTGAGAACCCAATCGTCGTACAGGCGATACGAGATGCACCGGCAGGTGCATCGTACCGATGTAGAACCCGAGCTTGCTAGAAGGCGAGGTATGAGCCTTATAGCAAGGTCTAAGTGAGAAAAAATATCCCAACTGTATGCGAGTTGCCAGTCACATATAGTCGAGATTCAAAGTCCCCGAGCCGTGGTCGAAGAGTGGTCGAGGCAGTCCCCGAGCATAGGTCGAGGAGCGAGTGACGAAGTCCCCGAGCCGTGGTCGGAGAGTGATCGAGGCAGTCCCCGAGCATAGGTCGAGGAGCGAGCGATGAAGTCCTCGAGCCATGGTCGGAGAGTGATCGAGGTAGTCCCTGAGCATAGGTCGAGAAGCGAGTGACGAAGTCCCTGAGCATAGCTCGAAATTACTGCAATATAAATATGTAGAATGGTAGTACATGATGTACAAAATAATAAATTATGGAGAAAAAATCAGCGGTGAAGAAATAGAGTATGACGCTCAGTAGTCATTTGCAAATGATCATGATGTGATAAAGCAGTTGGTGCTTTGTAAACATCAGTGTTAATGTGAAGTTTGTGTTTATACTTAATATAAATCATCTGGCCAGTTAGTATGTAGCTGAGCCTCCAGCCCTAGCTAGCCCGTTAACCATAACGCGGGGCGCGGAGCCCGTGCACGTGTAGGAAGAACAAAGTGTCGCTAAGGAGCCGCTGCTGACCACCCATAACGCAGAGGGTAGACGCTTGTGCATGTGTAGGGAGGAGCCAGAGATAGGGCCTTTTCTAGAAACATCGAGCGTCAACATGACTGGTCGAGGATTTGCATTAAGTATAGCTGTATGTTATATTTAAGATTGTATACATGGACAAACGTTATTTGAAGAATAATCGTGACAATGACGTTGTGGAGAAACATCGTAATGAAAAATTATATTAAATATAAATATTAGAAGTGTACTTATCTTTGGATAGAAATCTGGTCGATGGTGACAAAGTTGTCCGATCCTCATATTTTTCGGCCTGTTGTGACAGTGGTCGTAGTTGTCATAGCACCATTTTTCATGGCGATCATCATTACGACGTGGTCTGGTGGTCTGGTGGTCGGAGCTCGACGGAGCCACTCAGGACATGGTCTGGTGGTCAACATGGTCTGGTGGTCGGAGCTCGACGGAGCCGCTCAGGACGTGGTCGACGTGGTCGAGGTGGTCGACGCGGTCTGGTGGTCAGAGCTCGGCGAAGCCGCTCGAGACGTGGTCGACGTGGTCGAGGTGGTTGGAGCTCGCTTAATGGCTTAGGCGCTCGCTTGGTGGCTCGATGTGGTCGGGCAACTTGTTGCGTAGAAAAATTGATCTTGAATTGCTTCGATGACCGTGGCGTTGTACGTGTTGAACGGCACCAAGTAGTAGCCATGCACGCGATCGCGAAGGCAACGGTGCATGTATATGCAAGTCAATCCCCTTGCATGCTGAGCTACGTGAAGCTAGCTTGCATGGTGGTGTAGATCCAATAGTCCACCGTGAGCTTCACAGTAAGCCGTAAGGCACCACGTGATGATGACGCCTTTCCAGTGTGCCTTGCATATGATTGAACCAAGCTCGATTAGATCTAGGCAACTTGGTGCATGACCACGTCATGTCCAATCAAAGTCCACGGATGCGGCTTCAGACGCCGAACCGCAGAAGTCAACGACGACGTGGAATGACGACGTCGAAAGATGTAGATGAATTCCTGCCAGCAAGATTCACGCAGACATATGTAGATATACCTGGAGATATACATGTATCGTAGGATATTTTAATCAAAAGTAAATCACTTAGCTTTTCATGTATGACATCTAGGTGCTCAGATTGATGCAAGATCCATCGGCCTTCCAGCACATGCCAAAAGCATAGGGTCGCCGCCGCACACCCAAAGTGCTGCTGCGAGTTGCGTTTGGGCACCAGGGCTTGATCGTCGTAGTCAAAGAACATCACCGCGAGAACCTAAGTTGCGACGTTGTTGGTGAAGAAAAATCCCATCTGGTTCGCCATGGAATCAGCACGCACAACCCCTAAAAGGGGCCCCCTACCTAGCGCGCCATTGTTGATGAAATATGGTCGGCAGTCTACCTAGGGGTATGCCCAAGGTAGTAGATTGTCGGCAGACAGATGCGCAAGCCACAAATAAGACGGTGATGCAAGATAGACACGAGGTTTTATCCAGGTTCGGCCGCCGCGAAGGCGTAATACCTACATCATGCGTCTGATTGTATTGCTGTATGTCAATGAGAGATGTTTTTTAGAGGGGTCCCCTGCCCACCTTATATAGTCCGGGGGACAGGGTTACAGATCTGGAAACTAATCCTAGCCAGTTACAATTGCCATAGGTGGCCAGATAAGGATTCCTATTCTAACCGACTAGGATCTTGCTTGATCTCCAAATCTGTCTTGACTCCTTGCGCGGGACTCTGAACAGGTTGGCCGGGCCGCGCGTCATCTTTTAGTGGACCGGACCCCCTAATCCGGGCCGGCCCAAGCCTAGCCATAAGGGTATAAGGTTAATACCCCCACACCGCCCCACGACACCGCTCATGATGTCACCTCCATTGGCCTGATGTTGTCGCTGTTGTCCCCCACAAACCTGATTCCCTCGGCCCTTAATGCTGCTCAGTGCCACCGATAATGGCGCGCACCCACCCTCTAAACCTGCCGTCAATCGCCTATATCCCCCTTCACAACAAGACACTCCACAATCAACACTAATCACCAGCATAAGCCCCCTATTCAAATGGCAACCTATTTCAACATTTTAAGAAAAAACCTGAGATAAGTGTTGCAAGCTGGAGACTATCAAAGAAAACATTAAGTAGGAGCCGGAGTACACTATCAGAAGCAAGAAGCTGACACTCTCAAGATGTGCTTAGATGAAGATGGGTTCACCATGATCATCTTTGCTATCCTAATTCCTACTATGGTGGCATCAATCATATTGTATATCCTTGTAATGCGTCCGCTACCCTATGAGAGTCTCTGAGATAGTTGTTGAAATAAGAAGAGTTGAATAAATATTCAAGTTTCATGGATTTATTCAAATTTCGAGGGCATAGGGCCTATCCACAACTTGACTACACATGATTAAGTTATTTCTTACATTCACCAAATAAATAGGGGCGCAATTCCTATACCAGCTATATTATGATGCGAGATCCTTTGCAATTGTCATTGTGGTTAAGTTTTTACGTAGCTAGCATAGTATCAGTGCTGGGTACCCATGTGAGTTCCTTGTCATTAATAACTAAATAAAGTTCGGACAGGCTGTACTTTAACATTTATGAGGGATACTATGGTGGCTGTAATATGCAATATTATTTTTACTGACTCTGTCGTGGGGTATTAGTCTATGTGGAACTATTTCACGTGGTAGTACTTAGACCATATATATGGCAGCAATAATGCATTTGTATGGTTATATGCCTGCTACCACCGTGTCCTCCCATACTTTGATGGTAATGGGAATAAGGAAAAGAAAACATCTCAAAAGATCATTACAGGTGACGGTTTTCCTTCTTCAGAAGGCCACTTTTCATCTAGAAGGTAGTTTTCCAGTCTCGCTGCCCCCAATAATACTTGTTAGCCTATATGTGTATCCTATGCAATCTTATCATTGTTTCAGAATAATTATTTTAATATTTTTTGTGCTTGTGTCTCTAATATTTACACAATACATAATTCCTTGAATTTGTAACAAGATAGTTCTGAGATTCCTGGAATGCTGCTCCACCTGTAAAAGTGACAAATACTTATATTGATGCCCTATTGGCCGTCCCAAACTTAGTCATGCCTATCACTTATTTGTATTAACCTTTTTTGTAACAATTTTTATCCAAGCTAAATAGTAAATAAAACAAATATAAAACAAAAGGTTTTGGTAACACACTTGAGTCTACTAATTATTCGATGGTTTGTGTGATGCTTATTTCTGTACTCTTTCTCAGACAGTGAGAAGTTCTAAATTATGAACTCATTTGGATAGAGCAAAGTTATATGTTCAATTAGGACCATAGAGAACTTATACACCTTTCAAATTTACACTTAAATTTATATAGCTTCCAATTTATACGGTGGAGCATATATTTCTTTCTCGAACACGCATGAGAGCTGCGTATCATTTCATTAAAAGGAAAAGAAAGAGTAATGCTGTAGCAAAGCCAACACTTTTATTCAATCCAATACAGGGTTATGCACCATATAGAATACTAACTCACCAAGGTAGGGTTAGAAATTAAAGCCAAATATTAGGTAGGTGTGAACCACATGCGACGCGAAGCACAAAGCCACAGTTTAGCATTACCTCCAGAATAGGAACGAGTTAGGCATGCACCATACGACACGCGTGACACCTATGGATGGCGTATCTGCAAGCAATACGGGCACTACAATGCACAAACAGGATATGCATGAATGCACGTCCTATATGTTCTTCTACTGTTGCCAACATATAGGGCAACCGCTCTTAGTTTTTTGGCACACCAAACTCTCTCTGTAGCTAGTCAATACTATCGGACTATACTTGGGGTCAGTGTACCTGCAAAGAACTTGATTAAGCCTAGTAAGTCAGCAGAGTGCCATCTATCCTAGATACAGAACCATAGTAATAGGGCTACTGATATAACTTCGCATGCAACGTCCTAACTTCTTGAAAAGAATTTGTTGTCAAGTTTTAGTTTAAAAATAGGTTTCGAAGCTTTATTTCCTTATTTATGCGATGGTGCTACTGGTAGTGTAGGGCACACGAGCAGTGCAAGGAAGGCAGCAGATCTTTGGTCATAGTCCGCAGCGATCGCCCTGATGTTTGCCATGTTGAGGTGGACACGGAGGTGCTAAGGGATGATGGGACGCTGCACGGCTAGGAAGTTGAACCTACACTGGCTAGGGGGCCGTATTAATGGCGACCAACCCCAACCACCGACCACATCGAGAGCAACGTGCATGCAACCCAAGCCGTCTCTTAGATGCATGGCTGCATGTGTGAGCACAAATGTTCCTGCATAGTCGGTGAATTATTTTTATCTTATGGTAAGGAGGAGAGGCATTAAATGTGTCCACCTGCCCGACTTGTTTTTATGTGATGGTAGCATAGAGGGGAGTCATTAAATGTGTCCACCTGCTTTTGACCCACCTTGCGTAGGTGAAGATGTCCAGTGCTTTCAAATTTACTGAGTGAATTTCTGGATAGCTTAGGGAGGCACTCGCCATCTTGTGTTATATACTTTGCATGTTTAGTCTATTGCACTCACCGTATAAATTCTCCGGAGACCACCATTTATTGCTTCATCTTTACCGTGTTTTTTTAGCGGGTCTTTACTGTGCTTTTAGCGGCTATAAAACTTTATTCGCGGATAATTTTGAGTGTTAACACTAAGTACTCTATCCATCCTAAAATGAATACAATTTTGAGTGTTAACACAAGCGAAAATGCATCGAATATTCATTAGGGAACCAGCCCAAGCGGAATAATTTCTAATGGAAACAACCTCCTACAAACAAGTTTTAATGGAAGCATTTCATAGTCACTTTAGTCAGTCCACATCTTTGAATGCTTCGGATTCTAGACGTCAGGTGTCAGGTGACAACCAAAGAGTCCAAAACAATTTGGGACGGAGTGCACTACCTTGAGGTAGGAAATATCGCACCAGGAAGTCAATGAAACATATACATAGTTTACATACAAGCATAAAAAGGTCATCCTCTAGAAGCACAAGTATCATAATATGAACTGGGATCTCGATTAGTAGCATCAGGAAGTCATACCGAACAAAGAGAGTATACATGCTGGGGACATCCAAGAGTACTTATTGTTTCAGAGTCAGACAACTTCCAGAATCCAGGAGATACTTCAGAAATGGAATTGCCTAAAAACACTATGCTCTAGTCTATTACAAGTGCTAGGAAAAAAAGAACCAGAAAGCATGCAAATAATAATCAGTGCACAGGAACGCTTCCGAAGTTCAGGAAATACTATTTTCCTCACCGTTTTACTTGTCTCCATTGGCATCATCCTCGCTATCCCTTTTCCTCTTACTTGGCAGGGAAGATCCTGCTTTGCTTTCGATGTTCTCCTTGTCTTCTGCATCCGCATCAACTTCATCATCCTCAGCTTCACCGTCTTCGTCTTCAACCTAAAAATGGTCAAATGTATTAGAACTATGTTTATCAAATTCTTTGGCTACAAAATCAAGTATCAATCGGTATACTAGACTGCTCAATTGAACTTGTTTAGGCCACAAATTGTAGGGAATTCCAAGAATGAGCTAGATAGAATGGTTTGGGACATTACGTAAGGCCGCGAGTCCATGGTAGTTATAATTTTAAAGGTAAAACAGGGTCAAGCTCACACTGCAAAGTGCAGCATAGCGCCATCAAGAGTTCAACACTACAATCTCTAGAGGAACAACAAAGCATGATGTTACTGGCAGCTATTGAGATGTAAAACAGAATCGAAGGTGATACACATACTCACAGCCCAAGTACTATGAGGACTCAGTGACTAAACTCAAATTATGGAGCATCGAAGCATTTACAAGAACAAATAACTAGGTGATAATACATAGCACATATTTGTGCATATAAAGATGGCATGTACATATACATAAATAAGTATGGAGCAATAGTATGCAACAATCCAAGTCAATTTGGCATGAAGCAAACTGAACCATCACTGGTCAATGTTTTCTAAAAAACAGAATTGGTTTGGTCGTTTGGATGTCTGCCACCGCCGGTCCGCCTGGCAAACCTGGTAGAGGAGGGGTTGTTGTCGATGCCTGGAGTGATTCTTTGGCATGGAAATCACGTAAGTAATCACAAGACATAACCAAATCAGATCTAGAAAAGACGCAACAATCAGATCGAGATCGAGAAGGAGGTGGAGATCGAATACAGATCGAGATCGAGAAGGACGGTACATGAACCTCTTAGTGTGAGGATGGTGGTGACGTACTCCAAGACGGTGGTGCCTGGCCGGCGACAGGGCATCATCTAGGACCTGCATTGTTATTCAAGTAGATGTTAGTTAGCAAAAAACTACTATATGCTAAACAGGAGGAACTAACGAATATAAGCATTAGAAGTGCTCCAGATTGGAGAAAGGATGAAATATTAGCAACACGGATCTTCGAGTATCTCATGCAAAGTATTGGCTTTATCGTATGAAAACCCACTCTACTATTCAAGAGGAAATGCCTTTAACAAACTAAATATTTTAATCAAGTTTTTTCCTGCATGTGGAAAAAATGCTAGATAGGTGATTCACTTGTTATCTTGAACATTGATACATATTGCTGATAGCATAAAGGACAAAGATTGCTCCTGCAGACCACAAGAATGCCCTCTGCAAATGAAATGTATACATGTCTAACCAAACAGACATTCACCGCGAAGAAGAGATGAAAGTATTCAAAGATCTAGCGATATGAAAATTGCAATTAGTAAACTCAAACCAAGCAGGGAATACTATCATATAAAAGCAGCAAATGGTGCTGAATGGTATCTAATATATATTTCATTGCTGCAAGTACAATATGCTTCAAAGAAATTGCAGGGTGCACTCAGAAAGGAAATTAAACTACAGGTAGGAAGATGATACAAGCAGAAGTTTACTTCTCTAACGGCACATGTGTGATCTTCCTCATCTTTATTCCTCTTTCCATAAGGAAAGCTCCAGTTGGCCCCAGCCTTCCATCCCTTAACAAGCAAGCACTGTACAGAAGGGGAAGAGGTTAATTGGCCTTGAGAAGCAACACAACCCCACCCCACCCCCACCCAAACAAAATTAAGCTCCAAAGGGTCAGGAAAAAAATCTACAATTCATGTATGTTTATAATTTTATTGCAGAATAGCGTGTGAAATTGTATGTGTAAGAAAATATATAGGAGATTTGCAGTGAAAACACCACATCCTAGCATCAGAAGTCACAGTTTTTCCTTCAATATATAAGGCCAACTATAAATCAGATGATAATGTATGCCTACCGATTTCAAATGTAAGGAAAATGCTATTGGTGCAACCTACATTGAGACTCCTAATTCACAAATCCCAATCAGGGAACTCCTAAAATGCAATAGATTGGGGCCAAAAAAATCAGTAAATTAAGCTCTCATAAGTGTCATCTAGGATGATGGCGCCGGACACGGGGACATGGAACTTGTAGTTGTTGAAGTCCTTGTAGATATCATCTAGGTGCGCGATGTAGGGCCTGAGAGCAGTGTAGCTCTTGAACACTGCACACACCACCAATCCAATCCACCGTATCAACGCAACGGAACTAGCGTCAGCGACCAATCCAACCATAATCTCCTATGCATCCATGCACAGGTAAGCTTACTGAGGGAGGTGAAGTCCTTGAAGGAGAGGGACTTGAGGTTGGGGTTGTGCTCGACGGAGTTGTCCTCGTAGAACCAGTGCGCCTGCTCCAGTAGGAATAGGATCCGCTCGGACGACTCCAGCTCCTCCTTGGGCACATTCAGAATGAACCGGCTGCAGAGGTGATTCAGCTCAGATTGATTTACTCTAGATTGATCTAAGCAAATCCAAAAAGAACTTGAGAGATGGGGTTTGGGGGTTAGGGAAATACCTGCAGAGATCGTCAAGCAGCTCTTAGGGCCGGCAGCTGCCCCCTCGATGAAGACTGGTTCAGCCCCCCGCCGCCCGCCATCGTCATCCACCGGCCAGCGCGCCCTATCAGCGTCTGTTTGTTTAAGATAAGATTTTGATTGTGAGCAGCTTGTAGATTGCAAAAGGCTAGATTGTGACAAATTTTTGGATCATAAAGAGATAGGGTTGTTTGGCATCAAGCAGGGGTGGGTCTAGTTAGAAGTTAGTAAGCATAAAATGGCCAAATAACTTCAGGTGAGTTTGGGAACTCGGTTTCGCACAGAAAACAGGGAAAATAAGAAGGATGGGAATACCTGGTGGGCACTCTTTGTCGGAGAAGGCCTAGGCACCTTGCGTAGGGCGGCGGCGGCGTACGGATGAAAGGAACGCGAGGAAGGAGACGGCTACCGGAACGAGGGTGGTCGACTTTCGTGCGCTCGAAACAGAGGTGGCCATGTTCCGCGAGGCCGACCCACGCCCACGTCGAGGCCCCGAATGGAGTCCTTGAGCGCCTCCACGCCGGTCGCGAGCCCCTCGCTGGAAACTGAAGACGTGGCGTGGTCCGGTGGGACGGACACGGTTGTGCCGTCGTGGGGTAGTGGTCGCGCCGTCGGGAGATGGAGGGGTAGGGGAGGGGGAGGCGGGTAGGGGAGGGGTGGCTGCCGATGCCGAAGAGACGACCGGCCGCAGATCTGGAGAGAGGGAGAGGGAGAGGGAGAGGGAGAGGGAGAGGAAGAGGGAGAGGCGCAGCCGGGCCACACCGCGTTGAGAGAGAGAGACAAAGAGAGAGGAGGTCGAGAGCAGAGAGAGAGGGACGAAGGAGGTGGAGGGGGGGAAACTCACCCGTGGCAAGTGTCAGCAGTGCACTGCACACACAAACAGATAGGCCCCAGCAACATGCATGTACGCGTACTCGCATGCGTGCTGACCACCATGCTAATTAGGCACCGGCCATGCATGTTAGAGAATTCACCGTCCCCTGCTACGTGCCACTGTCCATTTGTGTGTCGTGTACAATCGTCAACTTGCTTCATCTGTCCACTGTCGAATGCACGAAGGAAGGCTGGTTGTGACGCGCTTCATTTGAGTCGTGAAATTTCGATCTAACGCACCAACTAAATAGAACATACGTGAACACCCTGGGAGGCCGCCGATTCGGCGCGCCTTTATATCTAAGGGCTTGTTTGGTTCTTTAGCCACCTCCTAAAATTCCTGTCACATCGAATATTTGAACACATGCATGGAGTATTAAATATAGACTAATTACGAAACTAATTGCACAACTTGCGATTAATTTACGAGACGAATCTTTTAAGCCTAATTAGTCCATGATTTGACAACGTGGTGCTACAGTAAACATATGCTAATGACAGATTAGTTAGGCTTAAAAAAATGGTCTCAGAAATTAGCCTCCATCTATGTAATTGATTTTATAATTAATCTATATTTAATGCTTTTTATTAGTATCTAAACCTTTGATGTGACATAAATTTTAGGAGCGACAAAGAACCAAACACCCCCTAAGAGCAAGGCTAATAATACAGCCGGCTTGCTGGCTGTAAGGTTCCTTACAGTCTTCTCTCAGCCCACTCATATAGTAGTTAGCTCTTTACAGTTAATACATGGCCTACTTGTCTCTCTCACAGACTTTCTTGATTCTTGTGCCCAAGCCGACTGTAAGCTTATAGCTCGCTTCTTCTATCTCTCCTCCCCTCTCTTCTCTACCTCAGCATTTAGTCGGTTTACATGCTGCTATTATACTTGCTCTAGATGTCTCAAAGCCGAAAGTACTCAAAGAGACCAATCATCGAGAGTCCTCCCTGTAAGTCGCTAGGCCACTGCTAATCATGCAGTGCAACAGCAACTGTACGGTTGTGAAATCTCTGAGGTACCAGTGTGTAAACATTTGGGGCAAGATCCTCAATGCACCCAAACAGCCACCTATCTGTCCAAAATATGTGTCATTTCCGTTGCCAACATGAGAATGTAAAGCAATGGCAAAGAGAGCTTTTGCATTTTGGTGGACCGGCACTTCTAGGCCTGACCAAGGTCTCTCCTTGTCTGTCTTTGCAAGCCACAGCCACCTTATTTGCAGCGCCCAGCTCACATATTCAAGGTTGAGAATTCCCAGCCCACCCAGCGGCGGATCCAAAGGGGGGGGCTGGGGGGGCTCCAGCCCCCCTTAATGGCTTGATTTCAAGCCTAATCACTGTAACAAAAGCTTGATTTCACCATTAAATCTTTATACAAATCAACATCTCCATTGTTTTAGCCCCCCCTTATCTCGCATCGTGCATCCGCCACTAAGCCCACCATACTCAAGCGGCCGCTGCACTTTTTCACACGAAACCAGACAATTGCCACCATTTACTTGCTTGCGACCTGACCATAAGTACGCACGCCGAAGTTTGTTCACGGCCTTGATAAACCACTTCGGAGCCTTAACAGCAATCAACAAATAAATAGTTATCGCTGACAAGACGAAACATACCCAAGTGATACGTCCAGCTGTGTTCGTGAGGGCCGCTTGCCATCCTGGCAGCTTGTCTGCAACTTTGTCAATCCATGGTAGAAGATCAGATTTTCGAAGCTTCTGATCAGATATTGGCAATCCCTAGTGAATGGGAATTGTGCTGCTGTGCAAGGCAGGATCATGTTGATATTGTTTGCAACCGGCTGCTCACATCTGATCGGGATAACACAACTTTTCTGCAGGTTCGTGTGGAGCCCAGAAGCTTCTCCGAATTTACCAAGAATTTCCATGGTCAGGTTCATCTCATCTTCGGTAGGCTTGATGAAGAGTGCTACATCATCGGCATAGAGTGAAATACGCTGATTGGGGTTACGGCGAGATAGAGGTTGCAGCAGCCCCATTTCCCCTGCTTTGCTAAAAAGACTGTTTAACACATCCATGACCAAAATAAACAACATGGGAGACAGAGGATTCCCTTGCCTCAAACCATGCTGATGTCTAATTTCCTCACCGGGTTGCCCGTTTACAAGGATTCGAGTGGATGCTGTGCATAGCAAATTAGAAATGAGATTACGCCAGGTCCAACCAAAGCCCAAATGAGCAAGCACTTCCAAAAGAAAAGACCAAGAAACTGAATCGAACGCCTTTAAAATGTCCAGCTTGAGGAAAAGACTCGGTATCTTCTGATTATGGAGCAATTTAATGGTTTGCTGCACTAGGATATAGTTGTCATGTATGCAGCGACCCCGAATAAAAGCACTCTGATTGACTGCTACCAAAGAATCAAGGAACGGAGCTAGCTGGTTAGCCATAATCTTGGTCACCAATTTAGCAAAACTGTGTACAAGACTAATTGGTCAAAAATCCTTGGCAGTGAGGGCTTCATCTTTTTTAGGAATCAATGTGAGATATGCTGAATTGATCAGCCATAGCTTCTTGCATCCCCTTGCTGTAATGTGATGATAGCAGCCATGAAATCTGCCTTTATTATCGACCAACATGATTTATAGAACCTGCCCGTATAACCGTCAGGCCCTGGTGCCCTATCAGCTGGTAGATCCTTGATAGTATTCCACACTTCCTCTTCAGTAATGGTGTCGTCCAAGCTTGAGAGGTCGATCCCTGCTCTATGGAAGAAAGAAAGGTCCAAGGTAGAGACCCGTGGTAATGCTGTACCGAGCAGGTTATCAAAATAATCAAACATGATGTCTTGCTTATTGGCTCTGCCCAGGAACATTCACACGAACGCAAAGAACCAGAAGCTCGGCGACGAACGCCCCGGCTGACGGACGGCCTGTATGTTGGCTTTCTTATTCACTGGACTTGGCAACTCTGAAACGAGGAGTACATGGCGTATTTAACAACCAGAGGACGCACCACGGAGCTCGCCTTCCACTCACCCGATCTTTACGCCATGATCAGCACGACCTGCTCAGCGACACCAGGGATCCATTCGCTCGTCCTGGACTGCGGCTTCCTCCATGCTGACCGGCTACATGCACACCACGAACTTCTAAAATAGCCAAGCACTGAACCGGTCCTGGCAACTTCCATGCACAGCGACTAGAGTCCAGCTCGACCACGGC
The DNA here is from genome assembly GCF_019320115.1 of Miscanthus floridulus. Classification (NCBI taxonomy): domain Eukaryota; kingdom Viridiplantae; phylum Streptophyta; class Magnoliopsida; order Poales; family Poaceae; genus Miscanthus; species Miscanthus floridulus. Next base: position 66,495,073 of record NC_089586.1, on the reverse strand, counting down.
ATGCCCGAACACAACGCGCCCTGGACAGGCCCTACACCCAGCCTCGCACCGTAGCTCACCTGCAATGGCACAGACACGGACACAACACACACGACACCACCACGACGCGGCACAGTGACGCACACGCCATGGGCACTATGTGTCGTGGTTTATTCTAACAATCACCCCCTAAACCACAACACCCCGTACGCCGAACCTACATGAGCGTCTGCTCGTTGTCAACATCAGCGAGGAGAGCTGTTTCCTTCTTTTTCCCACGGCAGTTCTTGCCCATGTGGCCGCGCTCGCCGCACTCATAGCATCGCCCACGGAAGCGGCTCCCGCCACGCCTGCTTCCTGAGCTCGTGGTGCTGCGAGCGTCGTCGTCGTCGCGGCCACCGCCACGGGCGTTCTGCGCATCTCCCGCACGTGCACGATCCTTGTTGCATCGCTGACGACGACGCGCCTCCCACTGCAGCAGCTGTCCGGTGCGCTCGCCTCCAAGCTCGCCGCCGCCACAACGCTCCTCGGCCACGCGCAGCCTGCCGACAAGCTCCTCAAGCGACATCTTCTTGAAGTCAGCGAACATCTCGATGGAGCATGCAACTTGGTTGAACCTCGACGGCACAGCCCGCAGCATCTTCTTGACGACGCGCTCGTCCTCCATGTCCTCGCCCAACTCGCGCAGCTCCGCGGCAATGGAGCCGATCCTCACGGCGAAGTCGTCGATCGCCTCGTCGTCCTTGAACGCCGCGTTCTCGAACTACTTGAGGAGGTGCTGCACCTTGGCTTCCTGCACACGCGTGTCTCCCACGCGCAGCGACTTAATCGCCTCCCAATCCTCCTTGACCGTCTTCTTCACGACGAGCCCAGACTTCATCTCTGACGGCACACCGCGGAGAATGACAGCCAGTGCCCGTCGATCCTTGCCGCGCTCGGCGTTGCCGCCCTCCACAGCATCCTAGAGCTCCATGCCCTCCAGGTTGCACTGCACTTCAAGTGCCCACTCGCGGTAGTTCGTCTTCGTCAGCTTCGGGATCTCAACGCCACCAAAACCGCGCTCCACCATGACCGTACGCGACGAGCTGGCTTCGCCCTTCTCATCACCACCGGGCATCGCCGTTGCCGCCGGCCGTCTGCGTGGGATCACACGCTTCTTCTTCGGCGGTTGTCGTGGTGGACTGATGGAACCTCCGTAGTACATACACCGGCTCTGGTACCAAGTATTGGCTCTGCCCAGGAACACTCACACGAATGCAAAGAACAAGAAGCTCGGCGACGAACGCCCCGGCCGACGGACGGCCTGTATGTTGGCTTTCTTATTCACTGGACTTGGCAACTCTGAAACGAGGAGTACATGGCGTATTTAACAACCAGGGGACGCACCACGGAGCTCGCCTTCCACTCACCCGATCTTTACGCCATGATTAGCATGACCCGCTCAGCGACACCAGGGATCCATTCGCTCGTCCTGGACTGCGGCTTCCTCCATGCTGACCGGCTACATGCACACCACGAACTCCTAAAATAGCCAAGTACTGAACCGGTCCTGGCAACTTCCATGCACAGCGACTAGAGTCCAGCTCGACCACGGCATGCCCGAACACAACGCGCCCTGGACAGGCCCTACACCCAGCCTCGCACCGCAGCTCGCCTGCAATGGCACAGACACGGACACAACACACACGACACCACCACAACGCGGCACAGTGACGCACACGCCCTGGGCACTATGTGTCGTGGTTTATTCTAACATTGCTTGCCCTCTTGACCGGTCACCACTTGATCACCGTCCATAAGCTTTGGGATAAAATTCTTACGCTTTCGAAACCAGCATGTCTATGGAAGAAGGCGTCACCATCTTTTAGGAATCGGATGCGGGAGCGGACACGGGCAATCGTATGCTCAAGTGATGCCAAGACAAGACTGTCGCTTGGATTCACACGGCAACCAATCCTCTTCTCTTGTCAATAAGCGGCTGTCTCTTGCGATTTCTAGTCGATGTAAGATTTCATGGGCTATTCCAAGCTGTGCACTAATATTACCAACTTTTTTCTGACTCCAAGATTGAAGAGCACGCGCTAGCCTTTTGAGCTTAATTGAGATACGGTCAAGAGGACAGCTGGTTGTAACCGGCACGGACCAAGATTGCTCTACAGTTTCATGGAAGCCCTCAAGCTTGGTCCAAGAACTCTCAAAGTGAAATCTCTTTTTGCCTTGAATACCTTCCTTGAGACCGAGTAAGAGAGAGCAGTGATCAGATATCTCGGTAGCTTGACTCTGCAAAATACACTCTGGATACAACGCTTCCTAGTCTGCTGTGCAAAGGACATGGTCCAATTTAACCAGGGTAGGGGCATCTCTTTCGTTGGACCAGGTATAGCGTCTTCCCATTAGTGTAATTTCCTTCAGCTCTAGATCATTCACTAGCCGGCGAAATCGACCCATCATAGCTCTGTTTAAGTTTTCATTGTTTTTATCCTCGGGCGAGTAAATCATGTTAAAATCACCGGCCATCATCCATGGCCCTCCACAGTTAGCCCGCACTTCCCTGATTTCATCTAGGGCCCCTCCACCGAATTCTCAACTTTGACACTATGCAAAAAGAAGATTTCTCGTCACATCAAATTTGCGGTACATGCATGGAGTACTAAATGTTGACGAAATAAAAAACTAATTGCACAGTTTAGTTGTACTTTGCGAGACGAACGTTTTGAGCCTAATTAGTCAACGATTGGACAATTATTACCAAATAAAAACAAAACAGCACTGTAGCTAAGGGGATGCAACCTGGGAGCGGGAAGATTATTTAAAGGAAAATCATCCAACTTTCTATACTAAATGGTACGCTTTCCAAATCTCGGGACGAGATTTTTCTAAGGGGGGAGGGCTGTAACACCCTAGGTGTTTGGCTTCTACTAATTGCATGTCATTTCATAAACATGTGCATTATCCATGTCATCATGCCATTATCATTGAAACATACGTATGCAACATTTTAAATTGTATGTGTTTCATGCTTGATTGCTTAGAGTGGTAGTAGTGCAACATGGGAATGCAACATGAAACTCTCATACCTTGAAACATGGCAACATGGTAGTAATGTGGCAATTATAAAATGACAACAAGGTCTTGAAACATGTGAGACATTTCATTGCAACATATGAATGAATTGCTTGTTTTACTTTCTTTATCACATGTGATCATTAGAAGTGGTATAACAATTTTGTAAAATGGTTGATCATGGTCTATTACACCTTAACTACACTTAGGTTACTTGTTTGGACATTGTTCATGTAGATCAAAATGACCAAAATGCCCTTAATTGCATGTTTGACTAGAATTGACCCTAGGAGTCTCACTGTTTGACTGATTCAAAAGTCCAACTTAGAGACTTCGCATGGCTGTGCACTCTTTACCAAAGTTGTAGCTAATTTATCAAGGAACAAAAGTTGTTTTATGGCCAACTCATGAAAATGTGTGGAACATGCTCAAACATGGCCCACAAGTCAGTATTTCATGCTGATTCCACACTTAGAAATTTTTCTAAGTCATAGTTACGTTTTCAGTTGCATCAAGCTCACTTTGGCTTCATGTAACTTCGGATCCACGACGAATTAGGTGTTGGTCCTTGAAGCGAAAGTGTAGATGGATGATAGGCCTACATTTTTCATGTATACTGTTTTTGCAATAGATCAATGGTTTAGCCGTGTTGACACGTTGAAATGTCGCTGACAGTCACTGTCATCAAGTACTGAATCGCCGTTTTCAGAAAACGGACAGTGTCCGTCATGGCCGACCGGCGCAGGAGCGTCTCGCCGCGTGGCGTCCATGCTCGGCCAAGGTCTCCACGTCGCGTGCTTGAGCTCCAGATGAAAGCCACGCCTCGCCACTCTCTCTGCGTCTCGCCATTTCCCCCTCTCGCCTTCACCGCGCGCAGCGCCACGCCACAGCAGCCCTCCGCCATTGCCGGCCGAGCATCGCCGTCGTCGTACGCGCACGCCACCGCGAAAACGCGTTGCACCGTCCGCCTGTAGCCTCGCTGTGAGCCCCTCTGCCACCCCACCCCTCAGCCAGGTCGATTGTGCCGTGGTAAGGGCGAATTCGACATTCCCTTCCACCGCCGCCGTGGCTGTTCTCACCGGAGATGACGCTCCACGCGGCCAGCTCTCCCCGCGTCTTCCCATTCCTTCCTCTGGCTCGCGCTAGGTCATAGGAACACCACCGAAGCTCCTCGAGCCACCCGTTAGGGCTACGACGCCGTAGCGTCGCCGGAGCCGGCCATGCCGTGACCAAGCACCGCCGTGGCCATCGCCGCCCCCTCCAGCTGCGTCCTTAGCTGCAATAGATGATTCCCTTAGGTCCGCTAGGGTGAGGCGAAACTATTGGCACCGTTGCCTTCGCCGGAGGAGCCACCGGCGGCGAGTTACGCCGTCGCCTTCCTCCGCTCCCCTACCTGTCTCGCTGTCACGCGAGACCCGGCTGTCAGCCGCCGAGACTCAGGCGGGAGCCCAGCCTGGGCCGCGCCGTGTGTTTGGGCCGCTGGCGCCACGTCATGGGCCGCGCCTGTGTGCTCGTGGGCCGCCGTTTCTTGGGCTGGCCCGAGTAGGGCTGAGTGTTGTTTTCCTATTTCATTTTGTTTATTTATTTCACAGATTTATGTACATCTTGAAAAATATGTAGCTCCTAGTATATAGATCCAAATGCTATGGTTCTAATTTTGTTAAGTTCCTGGTCATGTCTAGTATTTAATAAAAATATTATATGAGCACATGTTTTAGAAAAATTGGATGAATTAAATAGGAGTTTGAAATGTGTTTTTAGAAGCATGCAAACTTGTTTGAATTTTATCTTGAGCCTCTGTGGTCCAAAAATTATGAAATTTTGTGGGTCCTCTATTTTGGTTTAGTAGAGTCTCTGGTTAAAATTTCAGAGCTAGTGCATGTGTAGTTTTTTAAGTTATAGAATTTCCTTTTATTAATGGGTGGATCTTGTGTGAATTTTCATAATTTTTCTATAGATCCAGTAAAGGTAAAATTTGGTGGGTACTATTCTTATGCTAGAATGATGCTAGGAAAAATGTGAAATCTGTTGCTTGACACTTTTCATTAGGATTTCTTAATTATGCCATTTTAAGCCAATATGCCTTATCATTTTTGTGTAGACTGTTATACTTACTCAATGGCTTTGAAATTTTTATGATGGTCTATGTGCAGCATGAGATAGCTACTGTAATTTTTGTAAATTTTTATAAATAGTTTTACTATATATTGCTTTAATCACCTAATTAACTAGATAAATTAGAAAAGGGTATTAAATAATTTATTTAGAAGTTGACACTATACTTTCTGATGTTTATTAGGTATGCAAAACAAGTTGGTAAACTTGGTTTGATCAAAGTATGCTTTTGCACAATCATTAAATAATTAAGTTAGTAACCCCGTCATTCTGGACAGATTCTAGGTTTGCTGGAAATTGATTTAGTTAACCTAAGAATCATGCTTTGATGTTTACAAATGTTTTGTAGAGAATTTTATAAGCTTTCCAGAATGTCCTCATGCAAGTCATTTGGAGTTGTAGAACTTTAGTTGTGATTTAATTAAGGGACTACTTGTATGCATATGAAACTTAAATGTTAAATTATGTATACCTTTATTATTTCTAAGTTGTGGTAATGTTCCTAGGTGTTAGGCCTTTAACTGAAGATGGGCATCTTTATCTTAGGTTATGCAAGTTAGGTAAGTTGATCTTGTCTTTAAGTTAAGTAGATACATGCTTAAAGTGATTTGAATAGAGCCAATTACTCGGTAAACGAGTGTCCAGTGATACTTTCGTAAACACTCACTGTGATTCATTCATCATGAGCATCATGTCATTCCTTATGCATCCATGATATTTATATTTTGCATCGGCATGCAATAGGTGTACCGGAAGGAGTAACCCTGCTGGAATTTGAGGAACTGAGCGAGCAGCAGCAGCCGACACCGGAGATTCAGGAGGAGCAGCCTTCAGGAGAAGTGCCAGACGAGGTCGCCGTTGAGTGCCCGGATCACCGTCCTTGCAACTTTGTGAAAGGCAAGCCCTGGAGCATATTAAGCCTCCTAATTTCTGAAATGCAGTTACAGTATTATTGTTACATATATATGTTGTTGCATTAAGTTAGGTGTTGGATGCAAACAATTGCTGCATTGGTTACCCAATCCTTGTCCAGATATTGTTACCCTAAATCCTATGTAGCTCAGGCTCGAGTAGTGCTTAGCCCTGCTTAAATGCGGTAGAAGTCGGGTGATTTCCTGTCACCTGCGAGATATAGGAATAGACATGTGGCACGGTTGGCTATATTGCTATCGTGGTAAAGAACCAGTCTTAATTTGAAATAAAGACCGAACGGAGGCTTGCCGGTTTGCAGTGACTCCGTCTACGTCACTTAAGGACTGATTCTTGGAGCCTTTCCTGTTCATGTTGAACGCATGCCTCTCTCTTAGTTGGTCGGGTCTGGAGACCGACCGCGAAGCCGAGTAGCTCAACTCAGGCCAGGAGTCGATAAGTATAAAGTACGCCTCGGAGGGGAGCCGTAGGCGTGAGTCCAAGGGCAGGTGATTTAAAAGTCCTGATCGTCCTGGCAGAAGGGTAATCCCTGAGAGCGCTAGCGCTGATCGAACCCGCGAATTTGGTTCCTGAGTTGTACCAAAGGTAACCCACGGCTACCCTTGCTAAGTATGCCAGGGTGAGAGTTAGGAATACCCCCTCAGCTGAGTTGTAATTCGATTCGAATCGCCGTCTCTCCCGGTTAGTGAGAACTTGACGGGCTTATCTCCAATGTAAATACACTTAATAACATAATGGTTCGGAAATGATGATATGATGATGACAGCCTTATTATACCTGCTATGGTTAATATTGTTTGCTCCTAATAAGTGAGTGCTCTAGTACAGGTGCTAATCTAGTGGACAGGTAAATAATGATAAGCTTGATGCTAATTTTAAATTGGTTACTATAATCTTAAGCTCTTTTATGCAACTGTGTCAAGCTAGCCCACCTGAAAAGCCTTGCATGATCCTTGGTGTCTTTATTTCTGTTTTTGTCGGATAAGTCTAGCTGAGTACCTTCTCGTACTCAGGGTTTATCTCCCACCTGTTGTAGATGACCAGTTCTACTTTGGTTGCTGCAAGTACTGCCTTCTCCCAGCTGGGGATGAAGACTAGACCATTGGGCGCGGTCTCTACTAGTTCTCGTACCTGATAATGCTTTTGTGGGACATGACTCAGACTTGGCAATGTATTTGAAAACCTTGATGTTTTGTACTAAACTATGTTGCTTCCGCACACTCAAACTTGGTTTGTAATATTCTAATTCAACTCTGATGGATGTAATCCGAATGCTACTTGTGAAATGTTGTAACAGATGATGTGTTGTGTTGAATCATTACGATCTTGGTTTGTATGTCGAGAGTTGGTTGAAATCCTTCGTGATTTCCGAACTACCGGGATTATGGGAGCTTAAGTACAGGAATTTGATCGCTTTGGTGATTGTTTTTGTACTTACGTTCTTATGATTTGATCGGTTCTGTTACAAGCGCCATCGCCGGACTAACCGCTGACGATGACGAACGGTTCGGAAATGGACGACAGCAGTGGCACTGTTGTGGCTGCCCAGCCATGACAGGAGGTCGTTGTTCGCACGGTGCGGAAGGTCAGCGGCACCAGTTGGCCAACACTGACTCGCACCAAATATGGAGAGTGGTCGGTGACCATGAAGGTCAAGCTCAGAGTCCGACGGCTCTGAAATGTTGTTGATAAGGGCACCAGAAATGAAGAAGATGACATGTCAGCGTTGAAGGCTATCCTCGCTGCTGTACCGACGGAGTACAGGGATCCGTTGGGGGTGAAAAGCTCTACTAAGGAGGCATGGGAGGCTATTGCAGCGATGCGTGTCAGTTTCGACCGCGCAAAGAAGGCGACGGCCCAGCTTCTGAAGCAGGAGTACGCCAACCTCAAGTTCAAGGATGGTGAAACGATGGAGAATTTCTCCAAAGAGGAGGCGGTCTCCAAGTACCACCACTCCATACCGATAAAGTACATCCAGATCGCTCTCTCCATAGGGATGATGCTGGACTTGTCCACCCTCACCATTGAGGATGTGATAGACTATATGCGGGCGGTGGACAAGCACCTGAAGCAGACGACAGCAGTAAAGGACAGCGGCAAACTGCTGCTGACAGAGGAGGAGTGGGCTGCTCGGAGGAACTCCGGGGTAGCCTCCTCCAGCCGCTGTGGCGATGGCAAGCGCCGCAACAAGGCTTCTTCAAAGAGGAGGAAGCAGGTCGACCCCAACGCCTACCGGCGCTGCGGGAAGACAGGTCATTGGGCACGGGAGTGCCCAAATCACAAGCAGGAGAAGAAGACTCAGGCTCATCTAGCGTAAGCTGATGATGATGATGAGCCCACTATTCTGATGGCGACGTTCTGTGCACTGCACGACGTCGAGGCCGAGAAGGGAGAGGTGACAATAGTGGAAGGACCTGGGAAGGCCCTGAAGGCTGTCAACCTTGATGAACCGCACGCCCAAGTCCACCTCGGACGTGTGGGCGATGACCAGGAGCAGTGGTGGTATCTAGACTTCGGTGCCAGCAACCACATGATGAGCTCTAAGGAAGCCTTCTCTGAGCTCGACGACGATGTTACCGGTACGGTGAAGTTTGGTGATAGCTCAAGGGTGGCTATCCGAGGGCACGGCACCATCATCTTTAGGTGCTAGAACGGGGAGCACCGCGTGCTAACCGATGTATATTACATCCTACAGCTGTGTTCAAGCATCATCAGCATTGGTCAGTTGGATGAGCGTGATAGTGAGGTTCTGATTAAGGACGGAGTCCTTAGGATCAGGGACCAGGAACAGCGACTTCTTGCCAAGGTGAAGAGGTCCCTAAACCGGTTGTACCTGCTCGACCTGAAGGTAGAGCAGTCGGTGTGCCTGGCGGCAAGGCACACCGAGGAACCGTGGTTGTGGCATGCCCGGTTTAGACATCTCAGCTTCGACGCGCTTGGTCGGCTGGAAAAGATGGTCTAAGGGCTACCCCACATCAAGCATGGAGGCAAGCTGTGTAACAGCTGCCTAGCCAGAAAGCTGAGGAGGCTGTCATTCCCAAAGGCGGCCAAGTATCACGCGGAGGACGCTCTTGAGCTCATCCACGGCGACCTCTGCGGGCCGATCCTGCCATCCACAAACGATGGTCGGTGGTACTTCATCCTGCTCGTGGATGATTGCAGTCGCTATATGTGGCTACAACTCCTGACGAGCAAGGACAAAGTAGGGGCAGTGATCAAGAAGTTCAAGATGCGTGCGGAGGCCGAGAGTGGTAAGAAGCTCCGCGTGCTGAGGACTGATCGTGGCGGTGAATTTACTTCGGTGGAGTTCGCTGCGTACTGCATGGATTAGGGTGTGGTGTGCCACCACACCATGCCATACTCACCACAACAGAATAGCATGGTGGAGCGACGGAACCAGATGGTGGTCGGCATGGCTCGATCCATGATGAAGGCCAAAGGCATGTCGGCAAGGTTCTAGGGTGAGGCGGTGACCACGGCGGTGTTCATCCTCAACCGTGCTCCCACCAAGGCCCTGAAGGGCAAGATGCCATTTGAGGCTTGGCATGGACGCAAGCCGAGCGTGTCCTTCCTCCAGACATTCGGCTGCATCGGCCAAGTCAGGAAGACGAAGCCGATCATCACCAAGCTGGAGGACAGGAGCACACTGATGGTGTTCTTGGGCTACATGGAGGGTACCAAAGCATACCGGCTCTATGACCCACACAGAGACAAGGTACTTGTCTCGTACGATGTCGTGTTCGATGAGAAGGCGGCTTGGGACTAGAACAGTCCGAGCACGGGGGAAGTTGGTGGCTTCACCAGCACCTTCGTCGTCGAGCACCTAGTCATCCACGGTGGTGGAGACGCTGGGGAAGAGGTGCCAAGCACTCCAGGAGGGGTGCCGAGCACTCCAGCAACAGAGCCGAGCACTCCTGGGGCAGTGTCGAGCACTTTGGGAGGGATGCTGAGCACTCCTGGAGGGATGCCGAGCACGCTAGGAGTGGTGCCGGGAGGTTCTATAGTGGTGGCGACCACTCTAGGATGGGTGCCAAGCACTACCATAGCGGAGCCAAGAGGTCTTGCAGTGGTGCCGACCACTCCAAGACTGAGGCTGAGCACTCTTGTAGTAGTGCCGAGCACTGCAAGAGTTGTGACGAGCTGTTCAGTAGTGGTGCCGATCACTCCAGGTGCTGTGCCGAGCACTCCGGTGGAATAGGGAACTCCATAAACACAGATCGAGCTCACCTCACCTCCATGTGGCATCACTGAGTTTGTGGATGCCTTCCACGATGGTGAGGAGGTGCAGTTCCGTAGGCTGGACGACATCATCGGCGGCACAGGGCCCTTAGGCCTGGTGGGTAGACTGCTCAATGACCTAGAGTTGTTGCTCTCAGTGCTGAGGAACCACCCACATTCATGCTGGCCGAGCGTGATGGAAACTGGCGACGGGCGATGCTAGAGGAGATGAAGGCGATCGAGGAAAACGAGACTTCGGACCTTGTCGATCCACCTCCAAGATGTCGTCCGATTAGCCTAAAGTGGGTGTACAAAGTCAAGCGGGACGAGCTCGGCGCCATTGTCTGTTTGCTACTAGCTTTGGCAGCAGCAAAGAATTGGCGCGTCCATCACCTGGACGTTAAATCGCCCTTCCTCAACGGCAAACTGGCAGAGACGGTCTTCGCCAGGCAACCTCTAGGTTTCGTCGTCAAGGGAGAGGAGCACAGGGTGCTCCGCCTACGCAAAGCGCTCTACGGGGTGCGGTAGGCCCCACGAGCATAGAACGCCAAGCTTGACACCATGATGGGCGAGCTTGGGTTCACGAGGTGCGCAACCAAGCAAGCACTGTACACACGGCGACGGGGGAAGGAGGAGCTCATCGTCGGCGTGTATGTGGACGACTTGATCGTCACCAGCACGCGTGTGGAGGACATCGGCAGCTTTAAGCATGAGATGGCGGCTTGTTTTCGAATGAGCGATCTCGGTGCACTCTCCTACTACCTCGGCATCGAGGTGAGACAGGGGAAAGAGGAACTCACGCTCGGTCAGAGCGTGTATGCCTCGAAGCTGTTAGAGTGGAGCGGTATGGCTGAGTGCAAGCTATGTGTGACTCCGACGGAGGAGCGACTAAAACTGACGAAGGCCAGTACCGCGGCGAAGGTGGATGCAACACTCTACCGGAGTATCATCGGTGGTCTACGCTACCTAGTCCACATGAGACCAAACATTGCTTTCGTCGTGGGCTACGTCAGCCACTTCATGGAGGATCCCAAAGAGGATCACTGGGCTACGGTGAAGCAGCTACTGCGCTACATCAAGGGGACGGTGGATCAGGGAATCATCTTCCCCAAGACTGGCGGAAGTAGGCTGCAACTCACTGTGTTCAGCGATGCAGACATGGCAGGGGACATCGACAGACGACGGAGCACCTCTGGCGTGCTCGTCTTCCTCGGGTCGGCTCCAATTTCATAGCTGTCGCTGAAACAGAAGGTGGTGGTGCTGTCTATGTGCGAGGCAGAGTACGTAGACGCGTCCACAGCGGCGTTCCAAGTTGTGTGGCTGCGCCGGCTGCTGGGCGAACTAACTGGTACGGAAGCTCACCCACCAGCACTGATGGTGGACAACCAGCCCGCCATCGCCTTCGTGAAGAATCCAGTTCTGCACGACCGGAGCAAACACATCAACGTGAAGTTCCACTTCCTCAGGGACTATGTCGATGGAGGGCAGATCGTCATCGAGTTCGTCGAAACTGGTCAGCAACTCACGGACGTCCTTACCAAGCCGCTCGGACGTCTTCGACTCACGGAGCTAAAGGAGATGATCGGCATGGAGGGGGTACAAGGGATAGCAGTAGGATTAGGGGAAGAATTGTTAGATAATCTACTGCTTCCTTGTGTGAATACACAGCAAGGGAAGGCAGCGCCAAAAAAGCCCCCTGTTGTGGTACTGTAGCCGCTGCAGAGGCAGGCGCCGAACGGCTCACCTGCGCACTGTAGCCACATACAGGGGCAGGTGCCAGAGTCAGCCCTGCTGTGTTATCTAGTAACTGTAGCAGCATGACAGCTGTATTAGGACTAGATGGATAGAATTGTATAAATAGTTTGCCACTGCAACTCAGTAAAGAGAGTTCGGATTTGCCATCTTCTAAACAGGGCTCCGGCCAACGCTGGTGTCGCTGCCTATGTGTGTATGCTCTGTTCTCCCTCTCTTCTTCTACCTCTAGCCATAGAGTATGGTCAGACAGCGCCTGTCGTGCTCAGCCGTGGTCGGCAAGACTGGTGAGTGGTCGACTCACCTGAACCGGTAATTCTGTGGCTAACAGATTTCTGGCGGTAGCTTGGCTATCTGCCGACTTCGCCTTGGAGGGAGAGTTGAAAAAGTGGGTTGGCGATGAGGCTTTGGAACAGGTAGGGTGGAGAGAGTTGGCAAAGGCCTGGAGATCCAGTGGATTAAATCCTCCGTAGGCCCCAACTCTACAACTGTCTCGGTATGCTTGTTTCTTGGACACCTTGAGTAGGCGAGAATTCCTGCTTCACCTAATTGTTGGACAAGCGCCTCATCATGAGACTTCAGTTCCGTGGGTAGCACTTCTTCTGCTAGTCTCTAGGTAAAAGAAATAGGATCTTCAATATAATGTTCATCGACTTGCTCTGAGGTATGGTTATATGGGGGTGTCATACACTGCTCGGTAGTGTGATCTCTGGCCATAGGGTCGGCTGCAGCCTCAACCGTAGGGGGAGGCGCTGCTTGACCCGCTGATGATGATACTGTGTGAAGTAGAGTTTCCACCCTACTGACAATAGGCACCTCAAAGCGTACCAAGGTGGGAGAAATAACTGAGAAATTTTCCTCGGTTGCTAACTCCTCTGATGGGGATGGGATATCACGACCGGGCACTGGGACCATTATCTCTAGAATGGGAGCCTCAGTTACAGCTGGACCGTAAGGCTCAGCAATTGTTGACTGCGTATTATCTTCATGAAACAGCACAATTTCCTGCAAGCATGTTGAAAACCCCTCGGGTTGCGGAGCAGGAGCCACAACGTCTCCCTCATCAATAGTAAGCGATGCGATCATCGTGCAGAGCTCTTCAATGACCACCTCATCGATGTTGGCTGTCGTGTGGATTGTCTCCATGCCTACCTCGTTGCATTCAGCTGCATCGATTGCCACCGCTTGGGGTTCTGGAACTGGAGGGGAGCCGACTGCTCGAACGGTACCACCAGAGCCCGACAGCTCCGTCCTATCCCATACCGGCGGCCTCACCAGAGCACTATGGCCGACATCAGCACCGTGATTGCCGCCCATCCCTGGCTCGGAGACAGACCGACGAGGACGATGATGCTTTCTTGGATTGTCACTACTGCCATCACCAAGGGAGGAGGCGCTTCATTGAGAGGCATTGATGGATACTGAGATTCGCACCATATAGGAGACCGCTCGTTTCACCGAAGGAGATTCCACGATCATGGTTGGAGGCTCCACAATTACAAGGTCACGAGCTGGTGGGATAACCTCCGGGTTCAAACACTAGGCCTTGAGACGAAAAACTGAATAATCTTCTCTGTTTCTTGTGTTCTCATGAATCCGTTCGACCCAGGCAAAGGGATTATTAAGGGCACGTACAACAGACGTCTTTTTCCCGTCTCTTTGATGACGATTTTGCAGAAACCCCGCCAATGTAGCGGAGAGACGAGCGCCCCGTCGCCTCGCGAGGCGACGGGCTTGTCCCGTGCTCCCAGACGGAAGAGACGTCCGAGGCTCCGTTGTACGGCCTCGTCGTCTAGAGGCGACGGCGCGCCCGGATCTCGCGTGGGCAACAGCCTTCGGTGCGCGCGGGAGCAGCGACGATTTGGGCGCGCGGCAAGTTTCCGCGCCAAATCATCTCTGCCCGCCATATCTCCCTCACAGGTGCTCCAGTTCATCACTTTCCCCAGTCCCTCTCATCCATCTCCACCTCGCCCTCCTCGCCTTCGATTTGGGTGCTGCAGAGATGTCTACACCGGTCGGAGCTAGGAAGAAGAAGGGATCCATAGCTTCGGCGTTGGATGCGGCAGCGGCGGCCCCATCCCAAACCCTAGGTCGTGGTGGTGGCTCGGCACTGGGGGGCTCTCTCCCTTGGGTGTGGTGGCGGTCCGGTGCTGGTGGCCCGCTCTCTCGGTCGTGGTGGACGTGGTGGCGGCTCCACAGCAGCAACGACCCGCCCAACCTCCATTGGCATCGACAAGGGCATGACGACGGCGCCAGTCTCCATTGACGACGGATCCAACGGAGGTGGCTTCCCCAACTCTTCGGCGTTCACCAATGGATTCTCGTTCCCTCCTTCTGTTTCCTACTGTTCTTGAATTTTTGCTCTGGGTGGTAGAAGTAAACTCTGATTCCTACTGTTCTTGATAAGTTCAATTCGTCATTTTACAGTTCAGATTCCAGAGTTCATATTTTCAGAGTTCCACAAATAATTTTAGTGTCAGCTCATAGTTCAGATTTCAGATTTCAGAGTTTTATATAGCTGCCCAGTGTTCATTTTGTTTCATTTACAGTGTGATGGAGTGAGTGTTTCAGTTATCTGAGTTATCTGAATATTTGTTGTGTGGTGGTCTCATTTATTTGAATCTCTACATTTACAAAATCAATAGCCCGAATGTAATGTTTGGGTAATTTGGACTTCATATATGCATTGGTAATGAAACTAACTATGCCTTGTAGCATACTTAGTCTTGATGGTTATTCATGCATGGCTAGAAAACACTCTTGTATTATTAGTTTCAAGGTTTGGGGAGTTATAGTATTTTGGTAATCAACCACACAATTTTCACCAACTAGCTTGCTCTTTTCTAGCTGATGCCGATGAAGACCCACGTCCATCTAATGAATCAGCTCTTACATGATTGTTGCATGATTTTCTGAATTCTATATTATACCCAACTGAATGTGTTAGACTGAAAGAGCTTCTTTGTGCAGACGGCTTCTCGGCGCCGACAGCTCTCTCTCTCGGTCGTGATGGCGGCTCGGCGCTGACGGTCCGCTCTCTCGGACGTGGCGGCAGCTCAGCAGCAACAGGGACCCGCCCAACCACCGGTGGTGTCAGCAAGGGTGTGGCGACGGCGCCATCCTCCATTGATGGATCCAGCGTTGGTGGCTTCCCCAGCATAGATGGATTTCTGTTCCCTCATTCACCGTCTCAAGCCTGGTTTAATGCGGCTGGCAGTGATCCCTCTTCTCCTGTATCATGGTAATCCCTCTTCTCCTGGTTTGTGATTTTTTCAATTTACAATCATTGTTTAAGATCCAGTAGATGATTCTGCTATATTCTACAACTCAAAGCCATAGTGGTTATTGTTTGTTTCCTGCAGGGACAAAGATCCACGTCCATCTGGTGGTTTCATGAGCTACTTCAGAAATTAGCCACACAACTTTCATTTGGTTGGTGCACCTATCCACAACAGCCCTTTGAATAGACCACTGTCCACCAACAATGATGCAAGTTCACAGCCTGAAGTAGAAATATTACTTGACAATGACAATGTTAGGACTGAGAAGAGGATTCTATGGACAGAGGAAGAGGATCTTTGAATGTGCTTATGTAAAGGCTCGCAGAGTATTTATAAGTGGATATTCTGATCAAATGTGGATTGATGCAGCCCACAAGTTCTATGTGGAGGACAACAAAGATGCAAAACTAGGACCCTTTGTTGGGATTGAGGTTTGGAAAATTTGTCGAGAAGTGTCAAAGTGGAAAACATACAATAAAGAGCTGAGGAATGCACGTAAAAGGAAATCATTTCACCTTGAAGAAGAAAGGGATCAGGAAAATGATGAAAGTTTGGAAGAGATGCCAAATCGACCAATGGGTCAGAAGGCAGCTAAAAAGGCAGCTCTAGCTGCAAAAGGCAAGTCAAAAGGCTTCAGCAGTGAAGATGATGGTAACTCAAAGGAATCTGCTATTGATCTAGATAAATTAGGCAAATTCCAGGAGGAAACAAATGCAAACCGTATGAAGATATTGGAACTGCAGCAGAAGCTATAATCTGAGAAGCTTGAGACCACAAAACTTGCCCACTTTACTGCACAAGAGACCTCAAAGGGAAAGATGCTTGAGAAAGAATCAAAGATGATGGAGACTTATAATAGCCTCATCTTACAAGATACAAGTTTAATGTCCGATGTGGAAAAGGCGGAGCGAGTTGCTGCCATGAAGTGTCTTAGGAAGGCCCTTTTTCCTAAAAGTGACTGAACAGGTAACTTGAGCAACCTGTACACCTTGTTCATACTTTACTTCTTGAACTTTTGTAGTATTATCTTCAGTTTCTTCCTTCACTAGCCACCTAGCTTCATCCTGTGTTAGTGGATCTATTTGCATGATGTCCTCAGATCTATCAATATCGCTCTCATGCACATTGTGCTTTTCCAGTT
Source organism: Miscanthus floridulus (assembly GCF_019320115.1). NCBI lineage: Eukaryota > Viridiplantae > Streptophyta > Magnoliopsida > Poales > Poaceae > Miscanthus > Miscanthus floridulus. Next base: position 66,478,595 of record NC_089586.1, on the reverse strand, counting down.
CTGCATTGACATCATGAATTTCCTTGAGTCTACCATCAGTATCCTCTATTGGCCCACGAGTTCCTCCCAATCCTGTATTTTCTAATTCGGGAACATTCTCAGACTTGTTATTTGTACCCTCTTTCATCAAATCTCCACGAGTTTCCTCCAATCCTGTACATTCTAATCCAGGAACATTTTCAGATTTGTCTGTATCCTCTTTCATCAAATCCTTAGAATCTTCCAGTTTTGCAGGCTCGGCTTGGGAGACTTCAGGGACATCTCCAAGCTTTTTATCAGAATCTCTCCCAGTTAGTCTCATAGTGCCATCGACTTCTGTACGCTCTACTTCATCAACTTTCTCAGGCACCTCAGAATTTAAGTGTAAAGGCAACTTAGCATCTACTGTGCCCATGTTGTAGATCCCGTCTTCCTTTTTTGTAGTAATAGAACTATCTCCTCTTTATTAGGCTTTTTTGTTCTTTGCTGGAAATATATAATGATCTGTTTTCACCTTTTGATCTAAATTTTAACAGGCTAGAGACTAGAACTGCTATCTGAATGCCTGATGCTGTCATCTGAGTGCTATCTACTATTTACCTGAATGTGAATGTGCTATGTATCTACTAGTGACTGTGAATGTGAATGTGAACATGTCATTTGAATGTGCTATCTGAATGTGAACATGTCATCTAGAAAAGTGGCTATGAATGTGCTATCTATCTGAATGTGAACATGCCATTTCAATGTCAATATGCTATCTATCTGAATGTGAATGTGCTATCTAAATGTGAATGTGCTATCTGAATGTGAACATGTCAACGCTTTTCAGCTCAACTCTACGTTTTTGCTGCTACTAGCTTAAAGAAATGTTGGCTTTGTTGTGCTTTGGCTACTCGATGGAAACTGATGCTTGCTGACTCGGTGAAGAAATGAAATGCTTGGTCAGAGTAGGTGATTGAATCAATTCTGTGATCTCATCAAGTTACTGAAACTCTTGAATAGCAAGTTAGGACTGCCTTTGTCCTTTCATGAAGCTGCTACATGAAATTGTTATACATGCTTTCTAAATTTTTTTGTTGTTGTGAATGAACCTCATAGTTGACCAACGCTTCTACCTGAAAATCTGAGTATGCTGTTGTTGTTACTAATTTTTACCAAGCTCTATTAGTGTTGCGAGCTACTTTTGTGAAATTGGACAAGGACTGAGATCATATCAGCCTGTTGCATGATATCATTTTTTTTCTTTTAAATTAGCTGAGTTGGCATATGATTTTGTTTCCTCTCATGATGTATGGAGCTAAGTTGATGTATGGAGCTATAATGTTGATTTCTGAAACTAGTGTGCAGGCTCACATAGTGTTCCATTTAAAAAAAATATATATATGACTTATATTAATTTATATTGATGATTTTAAAATAAATATTGTATTCATGTTCATCTAATTTATTTTTGATCCATTTCTATCAAATAGCAACACAATGGTATACAAAATAGTGTTCACGGTTGATCTAGCTACATGCAAAGCATTAAACAGCTTGCAGACAGTGCAACATGCTCTCCATTGTACGACCTGTCTTTTTAGCTGTCTGTTTGCTAGATTCGAGGGTGTTGCAGACGACCCCCCGTCTGTGGGTTGTACATGCCCTAAGCAGGCTCTCAGCCATGGAGACCTCCCATGCATGAGCCGGCACGCCTTGGAGTTCCACGTCGACCCGGGAGGGCAAGATGGTGTCAGAGGAGAGAGCATGCCTGGTCCAACGCCGGCAGTGCATAGGAAAACTGCCATTTCTAGGGGTTCATTGTTGTCGCTCGCAACTCGGAATGCTTCCGCTTCATTAGCTAGAACCATGATGAATGCTGATGGGCTTGCACGACGAACAGGCAGTGCGGTGTTGACGGACACTAACACCTATTTTGAGCATTAACGTTACACCCAAAAGCAAAATAAAGTTAGGAAAATCATCATCACATGTGTAGAATTTACTTTATAATTCACCTAGTTCCACTTATACACGTAAATATATTTGTATGCATGAATTTTGGCCAAAATGATGACAAATACACACATAGGAGGCAAGTGGACGTGGCAGGGGGCCAAGGGGCCCACATGCCATGCCGACCGGTGCCACATAGGCGTCGCCCAGTGCCCCACTTGCCCCTTCCACGTCACCAATCCATGGGAAAGGTCCTCCAAGCCTTCTCCATCATTGATCTTAAGTCGGTCTGCACCGATGGTCACAATGGAGTGGTCTTGGATCCATAGGTCCACTGTCATGGACTTGGATCCCTCCAACCGACCTTGGATCTGCCTTACCAGCCAAATCTTCGCACGTGCTGCCTTCACAACTGCCTTTGGGAGCCAACCAAGGCCCTACGATCGAAAGCGGTGGAATCGTACACCGGCCGACACCCAAGTTTGCTCCACTAACTTCCTACGCTGCCTATAAGTACCCCCACTGCCTCTAGACACTATAAAAGGCGCAGTGGTGCTCAATGGAGAGGGGCACCATTTCATTCCATCACTCCAAGTGAGAGTAGTAGCTAGGAAAGCTCTGTAGCTCTACTACTTAGAAGTAGAAGATAGGGAGAGAGTTAGGAGAAGCTTGGAGAAGGGCCGGGGTTGTCGGCATCCTCTCCACTTGTGCTTCGCTGGATGAAGCTCTTCTTTGAGTGAAGTCTGGCATCTTCTATGGTAACTCTGCTCTTTTGCATTACTTAAGTATTATTTATATTATTGTGTTTACTGGTTTCACCACTTGGTTAGAGTGCTCTAGTCTCATTTCATCATATACAGGATTAGAGTAGTGAGCCTATAGATTAAGCGTGGTGCTTAGGCTATAGCTTGCCTGTGTTTATGGCTAGGCCTCCGGATAGATTGTGGTAGGTGGCACGTGGTGATAGCCATGTCCATCCTCTGTATTCCACCATGATAGGTCTAGTTATTAAATCTTAGGGCTCGTGGCAGACCTTGTCTAGTTATCCCTCCTGGTTGCTAGGCGGACTATGCCCCGAAGTAAACAACCGTGATATAGGTTTCCTTAGTCTTGCATTAGTTCATAGAAACCACATATATCCTTTCTACCCATTATCTTTACCCTTGTGCCATCCTTGGACAACTTAGTTCTTACACTAGATCACTTCGCATTCCTCGTGGAAATTTGATACCCTGGAATACTCTCGGGTGAAAGCTACATTGACATCTGTGTGCTTGCGGATTTATCTGTTTGCCATATCTAGTGTCAACAAGCTTTCTGGCACCATTGTCGGAGAGCGGTAGCTGTTCTAGTTTAGAACTGAGTCATCCAAGTATCTTTTATCCTTGATGTTTCATCCCATGGATTGCATTCCTATCATTCAATTCGCTGCTCCAAAGGGTGCTAGTTTGGAGCCACCTCCATCATCAAAACCTATCATCACCAATAGTTATGAACTTCACCCTTGTTTCATAACTAAAGTTTAGAAACAATCTTTTTCTAGGGAAAAAGATGACAACCCATATGCTCATCTGTGAGAGTTCGAGCAAGTGTGTTCATGCCTTCACATTTTGGGCATGTCACACGAAACCCTTAAGTGGAAGCTATTTTTGTTCTCTTTGATGGGATTAGCCAAACTGTGGTATACTCGAACCATAGAGAGTGCACAAGGAGAGTGGGAAGTTCTTCAAGCCAAGTTTTGCTTAACGTTCTTTCCCATCGCCCGAGTGGTTCATCTTTGAAGAGAGGTCCTAAGCTTCAAGCAAAGGGAGAAAGAATCCCTAGGTGCTGCATGGGCCCGTTTGATGGATCTTTATTCATCTGGCCCTGATCTTGCTATACCTAAACCTATACTTTTGCAGCACTTCTATTTCGATCTTAGTGAGAAATCTACACAATTCCTTGACATCGCTTCAGGAGGAGCCTTCTTACATCTTCCTATTAGTGAGGGAGAGCTATCCTTGAAACAATCCTTGAAAACTTTCCCTACACCAATGGCCATCATGACTCCCTTGAAGAAAAGGACAATCCAATCCCCACACAAGAAGATGTTTCGACAGCCAAATCCTTATCAATTCCATCTAAATCTTTAGTTGCCTACCATATTCCTAAACCATTCCTAGGTACATCTTCAATCATCCAATCTAATAGAGATCTTTGGCATCCTTGACCCCAAATCATCATCTTCCCTATTCATCTCAAGATTTGGTTGCCCAGGAGCCCCTCGAATCAATGTCATTTTCCACCTCAGACTTTGATCTCCCCAATGTCCATCCTTGTTTCTTTGTTGATAATTCAAACCAAGGAGGCACTTCACCCCTTTCGGTTGACACCAAATGGGAGCACAAATCATCTGAGGTGAAAATCCCAATCCTAATGGAGGACAAGGATGGGAGTCCACTCGTAGAATGCCATAGACAAGAGATGATCGACGAATATGTTTGGTCTATGGACATTCTTGAAAGATCAAATTTGGAGTCCAAAAAGGAGGATCATGTGGATGAACATCAAAGCTACATTCTAGAAGAGCCACAAGATCCACGCTTTAGTGAGAAATCTCAAGAGTCAATCTTTCCTTCTACCAACTACACCTACGAGAGTTGCAACCATCCTATGCTTCTCTTTTATCAAATCCTCAAGAGGATGGTTGTGGATGCTTTTGTCTATCACAAGTATTCCAAAGCTCGTAATTGCCTTGGCACAAGTTCTTGCAGCTGAAACTGCAAAGGTCGAGCTTATGACTTAAAACAAAGTACTGCCGGGAGATAACCTGTTAGCTTTCTATTTTCAATTCAATAAAGTATGTTTAGTTTCTATCATCTTATTATCATAAGTAGTAGTAGTAGCAGTAGTAATAAATAAAAATAGTTTACCTTTTAAATTATGCTTTTCCTTTCAAATAAAATAGAGCGAACCCAATGAAGATTGAGCTTAATTGTTGCACCAGCCAATGAACTCACACATCGGTCGAGTTTATAGTATCACCTTGCACTAGTCTTTGTTGAAGATATCAAAATCATGAATCTTGACTTTTGAGCAAGCATCAGGAGTGACATCAAGAAGAAGGAATTCAAGTGAAGAACAAGGTACAAAAGTGCAATTCAAGAGTGAAGCTAATCGGGCATAGAATGCTTGGAAGCAAATGTGATGGTCCATTCAAAGTCATCATCATGAGCCGTCATGCTTCAAAACAACAAAGGTAACATCTCTAAGGTATGTGGTTAATGTTTAAATCATTCTCTTTGACCTGATAAGCATGAATATTTGATATGATTAACTTGTTTAGTTTTCCTAACACAATGGTCAAGCTTAGCTTTTCAATCATGTCTTCTTTCTGTTCATAATCATAGCCAACTCTTTTAAGCTCTTGCCACCTTGAGTAGTAGAAGTGTGCCCAAAATGATTGTGCATATGTTCTTATAATCTAGTCTTAACTTAATCCAACATAGGAAGAATAGAGTTTGAGATGTTAAAATTGAATGATCATGATTTGTCTTTACATTTTCATCTCTAAAACAAATGCTTAAACATGAACCTCTTCTTATGCAACCTGTTGTCATGTTGAGTTTGGATAAATTTTGTGACCTTATGAACTAGTGACACTTCAAAGATTTGAACTATCTCCTTCATAAATACCCCTTTTTGCCTTTTTGTGAAGAGAGACATGGAGTAACAAAAGAGTTGGGCACATGAAGGTCCAAGTAAAATAAATAAAAAATATGGTCACATGAAGGTCTAAGTATATTAAAAGTATATTATATAAAAATAAAAAATAATAATAATAGCTCCATGATCTCAAATGTTATCTTGTGGGGGCCATTAGCTTGAGAAGTGTCACAACCTTCACTAGGAACATTGTTTAACTTAACAATACACATGACATAGGTATGTTTCTCCTTCACCTTGATCTCCCCTTTGGCATGATAAGTGTTTAGGCGCTATTGTTTCATTACCAATCATGCTATGTGCCTCTGTTTGCTTTTTAATAAGAGGAATAAAGTTTTTGGTTCACTAGTACATTTGTACTAGTAGAACCCTGTTGCTTTCACTCTTTGTGTCTTTGAATAAGCACAGATGCCGAAGGAATAGGTGTGGGGGTTGGGCAAGCCAACCCTAGCATAAGTAATTTCTCCTCTAATGAAAAAAAATACCGAGGCTACACATAGAAGCACTTCACACATCAATATCAACTCTCTGGACTTCATCTCATTATGAGACGCTGGTTTGTATCTCGGTACCCCTCTCCTATATTTATCTCCTTGAAAATAAATGCATAAAAAAGCCAATTTCTTCATGTTATTAAAACTTCAATTCTAAAAGATGACCCCAAGATTTGATCATGACTTATCTTATGAGATTGGCCTGCATAATCTTTATTCGTTGTCTTTCACTTAATGCTTGTGGGAACCTTACTCAATTAGGATAACATTACCTAAGTTATTGTGAAGTGTGATATAGTGATGACAAGACTAGTCTTTCTTTCTAATCAAGTGTTTTGGAGACTTTTGTTTTGAACAAAATTTAAAACCATGGCTTCATAACTCTGCTATGGTATAAATGTCCTACTAGAGCCATAGGCAATATCTTGACAAACCTACACTTTCTTGCTGCTTAGATTTTGTTTTGAATTTTGTCAAACTGTGTGACCCTAGTGAGTGATGCACCATGATTACATGATCAAAATCACATACACTCCACCCATATATACTTTACTCTTACACTAAGAGTAAGCAAAAAAACATGTTTCCCACACTTATGCTATGCTCTTACACTAAGAGCTAGTACAAACATTCCTTTCCACCTCTCCACAAATATGCCTTTCCACCTTTCCACAAAATAAAGACTCCATGTATCTAGGATCTCTCTCCATTCTCCGTACAAGTCTGAAAAAAGAGACATGGTGTTAGAGATATGGGCCAGGGGTACCTGCATCACCCATATATCTGATTATCACCAAGCTATTGGCCTGGCAACCATCAAGGATAAGGCCCACATGGGCTGATGCGATCGACCAATGTGGAGATCAAAGCAAATCAAGACGGGCGTATCTAGATGATAGCTAGGATCAATTTGTCCTAACAAACTAGGAACACAATCTATTAGCCTGATCGCCCTCTCTGTAACCCTACTTCTCCTGCATATATAAAGGAGGGTAGGGGCCTCAGGCATGGGATCCAATCTTCTATTGCACCAAACTACACCATAGCTAGGAGCAACAGGCCCTGTAATTGAATATACGAATACAAGAGCAACAGCACCACTAGAGTAGGGATTAGCGTGTACCATGCCCTAAACCAATATAAATCCTTGTGTCTCATGTACTACCATCTGACTCTGTCTATGCGATCACATTGCTAAGCATTGCCGGAGCTAAACAATCTGACACATGGGCTATATGTTATAAAAAAGAGAGTTGGAAAAGATAATAAAAAGAGAGAGAGATGAGTGAAAAAAAGTGTCGAGCAAAAAAATAGAGAGAGAAAGGATGAGCATCAAAGATAGCCCATGATCTCAATCATCTAGATTTGGAGAGAGCATCTTTGAGGAGTCAACCTTCCACTCATATACACACACTTACACTCTTGATCATGTTTGTATGTTGTTTTCCTCCATGGATCCATGCTTTGACTTTACAATATAAACATTCTAAGTATACCTTTCAAGTTCTTCTACCCCAAAACTCCACAGAAGCTATAGTTATAGGGCCTTGAGGCAAAGTAAGATCTTGGTGAGGACACATACACAAATACCATTGAGTGATTTGAGAAAACCATATGAGGAGTAACATGAGCTATGTTTTGTATTGAAAAAAAATATTGTCAAAAACTCTAATCTCACTTGAGAAGGAGAAGTGATCTATGTCTTCAAGTGAGAACTGTTCCATTTCTCAACCGCCCAAGGTGATGTTCTAGCCACTTCAAAACCCACAGGTATGAGTATGTGACTTGGAATATATTTTATGCTTGCATAATATCCTGAGGAAGTTGTGTATCAAATCCACCTGAATCTTAGCTCGATCCTCTTTATTGTTTGAATCCTTTACTCAGGACGAGCTAAGGTTCAGTGTGGGGGAGCTTGTTGATAGTCACTAACACCTATTTTGACAAGCAAGATAAAGTTAGGAGAAGCATCATCACATGTGTAGGATTTACTTTATAATTCCCTAGTTCCACTTGTACATGGAAATATATTTGTATGTAGGAATTTTGGCTAAAATAGTGACAAATACACACATAGAAGGCAAGTGGACATGGCAGGGGGCTAAGGGGCCCACATGCCACACCGCCTGGTGCCACATAGGCATCACCTAATGTCCCACTTGCCCCTTCCACATCACCAATCCGTGGAAGAGGTCCTCCAAGCCTTCTCCAGCGTTGATCTTAAGTCAATTTACACCGATGGTCATGATGGAGTGGTCTTGGATCCATGGGTCCACTATCATGGACTTGGAGCCCTCCAACCGACCTTGGAACCATCTTACCGGCCAAATCTTTGCACGTGTTGCCTTCACAACTGCCTTTGGGAGCCAACCAAGGCCCTATGATTGAAAGGCAGTGGAATCATACGCCGACCGGCGCCCCTACCATGCCACCCGGCACCCAAGTTTGCTCCACTGACTTCCTATGCTGCCTATAAGTACCCCCACTACCTCTAGACACTATAAAAGGGGTTGTGGTGCTCTGTGGAGAGGGGCACCATCTCATTCCATCACTCCAAGTGAGAGTAGTACCTAAGCAAAGCTCTGTAGCTCTACTACTTAGAAGTATAAGATAGGGAGAGAGTTAGGAGAAGCTTGGAGAAGGGCCAGGGTTGTTGGTATCCTCTGCACTTGTGCTTTACTGGATGAAGCTCTTCTTTGAGTGAAGTTCAGCATCTTCTGTGATAACTCTGCTCTTTTGCATTACTTAAGTATTATTTATATTATTATGTTTACTAGTTTTGCTGCTTGGTTAGAGTGCTCTAGTCTCATTTCATCATGTATAGGATTAGAGTAGCAAGTCTAGATTAAGCGTGGTGCTTAGGCTATAGCTTGCCTATGTTTACGGCTAGGACTCCAGATAGATGGTGGTAGGTGGCAGGTGGTGATAGCCATGTCCATCCTCTGTATTCCACCACAATAGGTCTAGTTATTAAAACATAGGGCTCATGGCAGACCTTGTCTAGTTATCCCTCCTGGTTGCTAGGCGGACTATGCCCTGAAGTAAACAACCATGATATAGGTTTCCTTAGTCTTGCATTAGTTCATGGAAACCATAGATATCCTTTCTACCCATTATCTTTACCCTTGTGCTATCCATAGACAACTTAGTTCTTACACTAGATCACTTCATGTTCCCTGTGGAAATTTGATACCCTGGAATCTCTTGGGTAAAAGCTATATTGACATCCGTGCGCTTATGGATTTATCTATTTGCCATATCTAGTGTCGACATGCGGCTACGTCAAGGTCAAACTTAGCCACCAATAGGCCAGCCACGGTAGTTACCAAGGCTTGACTGACATCGCCGACAATCATGGTGATGATAGCTTGGTGAAGAGCTTGCTCCGCCTGCACCAGGCGATCGGACCAATCGATGAAATAGGGAAGCGTTAGGGCTGAGGAAGCGCCATCATCCAAGGTTTGCAGCCCTAGAGAGGCATCTCCACCGTAGCCCTCAAAGTTGCACTGGGAGGAAGGTGAGCCATCATGAGCTAGACGTCGCCGCCACCGTGGCCGACATCGTTGATGCACCCGTCCTTCCATGGGGGTGCATACAACCAGCGTGGCCTCAACACTAGACTGGGTCGCCCCAGCGGAGGCTATACTAGCTGCCGATTCCATCATCGGGGCTAGAGCAGAAATCCTTTGCCACACCGATACACGACCGCCCAGCACTAGCCGCTCACTAGCAAGGCAGGCCGCACTAGGACAGACGTAAGAGATATGCCCGACACCATGGCACTTGAAGCACTGAGGATGCGAGCAACACTAGCCGCATGATGCGTCATCGAGAAGCAGTTGAAACAAAGCCCTCGAAGGTCCACCAGCACCGACCGTCTAGGACGCGGTTGAGGACTATACAGCTTCCGGTGAGTGGCATAAGACTCCTTCCTCATCCATCCATCGGCATCAGGGACTCTCTTGGGTTGTTGGGGATGAACAACCTCCAACCGGAGGAGGATATGTGGTCGTAGCAAGGAGTCGGAGCCTTAGAGGCAAACGAAGTGACGACCACCTCCCAAAAAAAGAACGGTAGCCAGAGGTATTGGCTCTGGCACTCGCACCATCGTTGGACGTCGGGCTCGAGTCCGACCATCGTGACTCCTTAGAGTGGCCCGCTGGCTTGAAAGGACAAGCGTGGGGAGACAAGGAGGGCACAGAACTAGGCGCCTAAGCGGGGAAGCTTGCCACGGCAGCGGTAGGGCTGGTGGACGGTAGGGCCATGGTGGCTACCGACAGTGGTGTGGGGAGGTGAGGGGATGAGACGCACCTATATGACTTCCCGCAGACCACAAACTTATACTTGTGAAAGGATCAAGATGCCCAAGAGGGGGGTGAATTGAGCTAATTCTAAAATTCTTTGCAATAATTAAACCCTATACTTAGCCCACTTCACCCCTTGTGCCTAGAATGTGATTCTATTGATCTACCGCACAAAAATTTAGCACCCTAAGTTCTAATCCTACTCTAGCATGGCAATTCTAACAATATAAAGACAAGAATTGAATTGCTCAAATGTAAATGCTTAAAGTAAAGAGAGGAGAAGGAACGTGGTGATGTTTTACCGAGGTATCGAAGAGTCACCACTCCCCACTAGTCCTCATTGGAGCACCTACGCAAAGGTGTAGCTCCCCCTTGATCTACATAAGGATCAAGTGCTCTCTACGGGTTGATTCTTCGACACTCCATCATGGTGAATCACCCACAACCACTCACAACTTGAGTTGGGTCATCCACAAGCTCCGTCAGATGATCACCAAACTCCCAATCACCACCAAGCCATCTAGGTGATGGCGATCACCAAGAGTAACAAGCATGAACTCTCACTTGACCACAACAAGCCTAATGAGAAGGGTGGATGCACACTTGCTACTCTTCCTTGCACTAATGAGGCCTTAATCTTGGATTCTCAAATCTCAATTACCTCACTAGGCTCTTGCTCTCCTAAGCACTCTCAAGGGTGTTTCTCAGTCGTTGAAATGGGCAAGAGACCTCCTTTGGATAAATAGAGGAAGTATTTATACCCTCTCATTCAAAATCAACCGTTAGGAGGTTGCATCAGCATTCTGTGGGGTGACCGGATGCTCCAGTCAGTTCTCCCCGCCATAGAGCCGTTAAGTTGTGATCGGACTCTGACCTACATCCAGTCAGCACTGACCGGACGTGTCTGGTCATGAAAACTGCTCTCTGGACCCTTACTGATGTTGACCGGATGCTGGAGCCTAGAGTTTGGTCACTTCACTGTTCCGCATCCGGTCAGTAACTAAAATCTGACAAGCATCCGGTCAGCACTGACCGAACGCGTCGGATCAGGATTTTCCCTCTCTAGAACCTTACTAGAGTTGATCGAACTCTGGCACCTAGCGTCCAGTCACTTTTCACTCAGCGTCCAGTCGCAACCAAATGACTTCTCCTTGATCAAATGAACTGATCAGACTCTACTGCCAGTGTCTGGTCACACCAGGACCAGCGTCCGGTTAACATTTGACCCTCCATTCACTTCCAACTCGAAATCATATGTGAATGAAGTTTGCTCCAATTGATCTTAGGGCTACTTCAGAGCTACCTAGTGTTAGATTTGACAAGTGTGCACCACACCTAACCTACTAGACTCATCTAGGTCAAGCTACTAGTCCATACCCCCCTTAATAGTACGACCAAAGGAAAAATAAAGTCCTAAACTACTCTAAGTGTCTCTTCAACACTAAACGACACTTAGAACTAGTCCGTCCTTAACCTTGTCATCCATCCTTTGAAAACCAAAATGATTTCCATCGTAGGGGCATGACAACCATGATTGCCTAATCAATTGCCATTACCGAGACCTAACTTAATTGCCTCTACAAAACACACGTTAGTCATAGTAATCTTGTATTGTCATTAATCACCGAAACCCAACTAGGGGCCTAGATGCTTGCAATCTCCCCCTTTTGGTGATTGATGACAATACAACCTCAAGTATATAAAAGAGATGAGGTTTTTAACATGCTTAGTTCATATAAGCTTTTGACAATAAGAACAAAAGAGTTAGGCAAGCTTATATGACCCAAGCCAACATGATGTACTCAATAGATATGAAATAAGCATGAGTACAAGAAATAAAGCTCATTTGAATTAGAGTAAAACACGGAAGCAAACCAAATGAGCATAATGAAGTGACATGACATATATAAAGATCAAAGTAGAGAGCACACATGTTACATATCACATAAATATCACACATATCACGCTCACACGTATATAGTTTAATGCATGAAAGTAAACATGAATGCGTAATAATGTATCACACATCAAAAGCCAAATATAATAAATAAGCTCCCCCTAGATATATCACTCCCCCTAGATCTAATCATACTCGATCCCTCTCCCCCTTTGGCGTCAAGCACCAAAACCTAAGGGCCGATCGACGGGGCTAGAGTAGACGAGTCAGGCGCTGAGGTGCGGTGAGCGATCTCGAAACTGGGTAGCATCATCCTCTGATCCCGAGCTCTGAGCTGTCTAACCCTCTGTCACTAGAAGTGACGCTGAAGAGGTCTAGGTCGGATCTAGGACTGGTGTGTCCTATGACTCTATAGGTATCACTAAAATAGGCGGCTCTGATGATGCAATAGAAGATGGGAGTGTCTTTGTAGTCCTAGTAATAGGAGCAATTGTGGAAGGAGCATGGACATGTAGCTCTGACGGTGTAGGCTGCCCTATCAACTCGCTAAATGTAGCACCAAGGCTCCTAGAGACTAGGGTCTCAATCACAAGTACTGAGTAGCTCTGAATCGGAGTGAAGCCCATAACAAGCGGTGTGAAGGAAGGACCCTAGGCTAGCACTGGTGAAGCAAACCACTAGGACACCTGCTCTATAGGTGAAGCAAACTGTGTCGCTGGCTATCCCTGACTCTGAAGCCCACTAGGCTATAAAGCTAGAGTCACCATGGTGGTGATAGGCTGGCCGAGCTGAGGTGTAAGCTGTGGCGGTGCAGACCCAATAGCAGTAATGACATGCTGCATGAACCCAAGTAACTACTACTAGATTAGAAGCTACTGCTGCTGCATGGCCTGCTGCTGCTGTCGCTAGAACTCGTCCTATCTGGCCTGAACCTATGTAAGAGCTGTTATGGTCTCCTAGGCCTAGCGAACCTGATCCTGCCTCATCCGCTCAAGAATAGCAAGAAGAGTGGGGTATGTCTGTTGTGGCTAGGGTGGAGCTGAGCTAGAGCCACTGGCCTCACTGTCATGTCATCGAGGAGGCATTTGAGGGATATCCTGGTAGTCATCATCTAAACTGTCATGGGGGTCGCTCTCGACCATACCCTTCTGCTGAGCATCTAGCTCCTCCTCTGTCACTGCTATGCCCCTAATGATCTCATCCTGTTGAGCTGCAGACTCTGGCACCTCTGGGCAACGATGCGGCTGGCTAGGTGTCCTCACTGCACTGTGGCGGAGCATCTGAGTCATGTTATATGCTGGAAACTATGTAGTAGCTCCTGTGTACTCAGCCATAGTCTCTGGGGACTTCACTATAACTGCCTTATGAATCAGGAATATAATCCAGTGAGCATAAGGCAGCTGACAATGGCCTCTGAACCCCTCTGCAAGAGTGTCCTCCATCTCTAATAGAATAACATCCCAAATGTCAAATACTGTCTGCTAAATCAGGGAGTTCACTAACCATAGCTGAATGCGAGTTAGACCCTCGCGATAACCCATCCTCAGGAGCAACGTCCTCCTCATGATAGCATCGAGCAATCTCGGTGTAGGAGTGAGATCTCTAGGTGTCCTACTTGACCCCTCGCCAAAAGGCTCTATGAAGTAGGGTCAGACCAAATCTATGGGAGGCACAAGACTGATGTGAGGGTGTCTGGGAGGTGCTGTCTGACCATAGCAAACCTCATGCATGCAAATAGGTTCCTCAGGAATCTTGAGGATCTCTCTGACCCTGAAGCTCATTAGCCTATAGTCATGGCCTCTGAATACAAAATGAATGAATCTGTGGCCTGGGTCAATCTAAAGTGAAGCATAGAACTCATGGACCCATGATGGAACATATCTCTCAATCCATCCAAGTCTGTTAGCCCTGGTAGATAGGATAGGTGAGGGCAGATCTACTCTCCTGCTACTGCAATAACTGACTCAATAGAGCAAACCCTCTAAGATTTGAATGCCACACCACTATTTAGATAAGCATTATAGAAGTCCTCCTATAGTGGTGTATACAAACCCTCTGAAGCATGCTCATCCCTCCTCGGTGGGAACCAGTCCTCAAACTGCACAAATCTGAGCTGCTGCACCTGCTTGGTTGTGGCTGCCCTCAAATCAAGATGAGTCACTAGAGGTGGACCATGTGGTCTAGGAGGCGGACGAGAACCCCACCACTGTGTCTCTGGCCTTGATGTCACCTGAGCACAAGTACGACTAGAGCGTCGTAACTCTGGCTGAGGTGCCTACTTAGTCTCCTTAGCCTGCTCTGCCTCTTGAGTCTGCTCTGTCTGCTGGGTGCCCTCTGACTACTTTGCTGGCTATGTCTGCTATTATGGCTCCCCCTAAGGCTGACTCTCATCTATAGTGACCCGCCATCCTTCAATCATGACAGTCCCAGCTAGACTACCATGACGATGCTCAACCAGCTTGACGGTGGCCCTTTGAGCTGGTGAAAGCTGGTCTGCTATGTGAACACCACTCTGGGCTCCTCCTCTCTCTGCACGCTCTATGGTGGCTACAACTGCTGCTGCTCTCTCAGTATCAGCATCTACATGCTTTCGCATCTTTGTCGACAGCTTCTTGCCTTGCCTTTCACCTCAACAGGTAAGCGAGGTGGAGGCCTCGGATCCTCATCACCTAGACCACCTCCGGCATTCTTCACACGAGCCATTGCTGGAGTTGAAGCGAACTGCTATCACTGACAAGAATCAACTGCCAACTGTAACTTCTGAAGCTTGGCCTCGATCCATACTCGCGAGCTTGGCCCCGAGTTATCTGATAACTGCCAAAGTGACCTCAACAACACCGACTCGCTACATGATAGAGTAGATCAGATATATGAATAATTACAATATACATCTGGAGATATGAAACCCTAAGAAGCAAGCAATGGATATGAAATTAGAAGCGAGGGCTTACTACCTGATGAACCGGCGAATAGAAGAGCAAAGGAATGAATCACGGGAAACCATCAGGAATCGCCTAGGGTTAGGGTTCCGATGCGACGGCCGATCGATGCAATGTAGGCACGGTGATGGAGGCGCTGGTGATGGCAGCTAGGGCACCGGTGATGCTTAGGTGGTGGCATTGATGTGGGCATAGTAGCGCAGAGCAAAGGCATAGGCGCGTGACTATGGTGCTGGTGGCACTAGGGCACAGGCGCACAGGTGGCGGCATGGGATTGCTGTGAGCAGTGCGGGCGTGGGCACGTGGTAGAGTTGGTGCAGGCGGCACGGCATGGATACGGTGAGGAAGACACATTGTGGCTGTAGGTAGATGGCACGAGCATGGGGGCACGGCGTCTAGGGCGAGCTATGGCGATGTCAGAGAGGGCGAGATTGGTACGGGCTAGGTCAAATCACGCGCGGTTATATGGTGGCCCCCCATGTTGGATTAGAAAAGGAAATGAGATGAGACCGAGATCCTCATGACTTCAACTGACCGGACGCTCTGATAGCAACGACCGGACGCTGCCACCCAGAGTTTGGTCGACTCCAGAGAGGTCCAAATCCCCTCGAGTCATGACAGGACGTGTCCGACCACCACTAACCGAATGCAGCTAGAGTCTAGTCGATCCTATCTTCATCTTCTTCGCTTGATCGGACGTAGGATCACCTTCTGACCGGACATAGGGAGAACACTGTTTCAGCATCCGGTCACTCCTTCGTAGCAATAGTCCACCTCCTATGAATTGATCGGACGCAAGGAGCAGAGTTTGATCCAGCGTCCGATCGCCCTTTTTCACCAAATCTTCAATGTTCCTTCGTGCTGCCTATTCCCAATCAAGTCCCAACTTTAATAAGACCCAAATAAATACTAATTGGGACTGATGTGAGAAACATCTCTCAAACCCTCAAATTTTTCAAAGTATTTTGCCTTAGGCTATAATTCTTTTTAAGAAAATAGGCAATAAAAGGGTGATTGAAGAGAAATGACAAAACAACATACATGCATATGCAATGCAATACTTGAAAGTAATTCTATTTGCTTGTCAACTTTGATCTAAGGTTAAGCTTCTTCATATGCTTTTTGGTGGTTATCTTAACCATGTTAGACAAGCCCTAAATGCATTATCAAGAAGTAAACATGTTGTATATTACAATGCAATGCACGGGACAACATAAGCTCGTTTTCTAGTGAAGTTACTAAAATCAAGCACATTGAGCTCATTCCTTAATAGACAAAACGTCGTCTCATCTAGCGGTTTAGTGAAGATATCCGCCAATTGATCCACGGTCCTTACACCTTCTAGTGATATATCATTCTTAGCCACATGATCTCTAAGAAAAGTGATGTCGGATATCTATGTGCTTGGTGCGAGAGTGTTGAACTAGATTATTAGCAAGCTTTACCGTACTCTCATTGTCACACAAAAGATGCATCTTTTCTAGAACTACACCATAGTCTAGAAAAGTTTGTTTCATATAAAGTATTTGTGCACAACAAGCACACACGGTAATGTATTCTGCTTCGGCAGCGGATAAAGCCACACTATTTTGCTTCTTGGAGGACCAAGACACAAGTGATCTACCAAGCAAATGGCACCTTTGGGTGTGCTTTTCCTATCAACTTTGCAACTGGCACAATCCGAATCAGAATAGCCAACTAATTCAAATCTAGCTCCTTTGGGATACCAAAGGCCAATGCTTAGTATGTGCTTAAGGTACCTAAGGATTCTTTTAACGGCAATTAAATGAGTTTCCTTAGGATTAGCTTGAAATCTAGCACACATACACACACTAAATATGATGTTGGGCCTAGATGTGGTTAAATATAACAAGCTACTAATTATAGAGCGGTAGAGAGTTTGATTAATCGTTTTACCTCCCTCATCTAGGTCGAGATGTCCATTAGATGGCATTAGTGTCTTAATTGGCTTACATTCATCCATATTGAACCACTTGAGAAGATCATTGGTATATTTTTCTTGAGAGATAAAAATCCCTTCTCTCATTTGCTTGACTTGAAAACCAAGAAAGAATATAAGCTCTCCAATCATTGATATCTCGAACTCCTTCGACATCAATTCACCAAACTCTTTACAATAATCTTCATTTGATGATCCAAAGATGATATCATCAACATATACTTGACAAATGAAGATTTCTCCATTAAGCTTCTTGGTGAATAGTGTGGTGTCGATCTTCCCAATGATGAAGCCCTTCTCAATAACGAAGTCCCGAAGGCGTTCATACCACGCTCTTAGGGCTTGCTTAAGCCCATATAGCGCCTTGGACAACCTATAAACATGATTAGGATATCTAGGGTCTTCAAACCCGGGAGGTTGATCAACATAGACTAGTTCATTTATAAAGCCATTTAAAAATGCACTTTTAACATCCATTTGATATAATTTTATTTCATGATGCGATGCATATGCAAGGAGGATACGAATGGCTTCAAGTCTTGCAACCGGTGCAAAGGTCTCTCCAAAATCCAATCCTTCAACTTGAGAGAACCCCTTTGCAACTAGTCTCGCCTTGTTCCTCACTACAACGCCTTGATTATCTTGCTTGTTGCGAAACACCCACTTTATTCCAATGACTCTTGCATCTTGTGGTCGCTCTTCAAGAGTCTAAACTTTATTGTGAGTGAAGTTGTTCAACTCTTCATGCATGGCATTTATCCAATCCGAATCTTAAAGAGCTTCTTCTACATTCTTAGGTTCAACACAAGAGACAAAAGAGTGATGTTTAATAAATGAAGCAAGCTTTTGAGATCGAGTCATTACACCCTTTGAAGGACTCCCTATAATGAGATCTTGTGGATAAGCTTATAGTAGAGGTGAATTTCTTCTATCAACCACTTGAGGGGGAGATTGTGGAGCATCAACATCTTATGCTTGTGCCACCATTTGATCATGGGAGATATGAGTATCTTTATTTTCTACTCTTCCATCTTTATCACCATCTTGTGGCACATTTGATGAAGGTGGATCAATCACTTATACATCATCTTTATCATCTTTAGGCTTGATGTCTCCAACTAGAATGTTCTTCATGGCCTCCCTCAATGGTTCATCACCTAAATCATCAAGATTCTCATGTGCTTCTTGGGAGCCGTTAGATTCATCAAATTCTACATCATATGTTTCTTCAACCAAGTCGGTGGCATGATTAAATACTCGATATGCTTTGGACTTTGATGAGTAACCAACAAGAAAGTTAATATCACAACGTCTTTAAAACTTCCCTAGGTGTTGCCTCTTCTTATAGATATAGCATTTGCAACCAAACACCCAGAAGAAAGAGACGTCCGACTTCTTCCTATTGAGCAACTCATAAGGTGTCTTGCCAAGAAACTTTTGAAGAAATAGGTGGTTGAATGCATAGCATGCGATGTTGATAGCTTCCGCCCATAGAGCTTCGGGTGTGTTGTACTCATCAAGCATTGTTCTTGCAAGTGTGATTAGTGTCCGGTTCTTTCTCTCAACTACACCATTTTGTTGAGGAATGTATGTTGCAGAGACCTCATGCTTGATTCCAACTTCATCACAATAGGCTTCAATATTTGTGTTGTTAAACTCTTTACCATTATCACTTATAATCTTCTTGAGCTTCATTTCAAACTTATTTTGTTCTCTCTTGGTAAACTTCTTGAAACATGAAGCAACCTCGGTCTTGTCATGAAGGAAGAACACCCATGTATATCTTGAGTAGTCATCAACAATCACAAGACAATAAAGATTTCCTTCCAAACTCTTATAAGTTGTTGGTCCAAATAAGTCCATGTGAAGGAGCTCTAGCACTCTTGTTGTTGACATGAAAGCTTTTGTAGGATGAGTGTTTACAACTTGCTTGTCGGCTTGACATGCACTACAAAGCTTGTCCTTCTCAAATTTCACATCATTCAACCCTCTCACCAATTCATTCTTCATAAGCTTCTTGAGTGAGCTTATCCCAACATGAGCAAGTCTTCTATGCCATAGCCACCCAAGTGATGTTTTAGTAAATATGCATGTCTTCAAGTTAGCATCTTTAGAGGTGAAATCCACTAGATATAGGTTGTTGTATCTAAATCCCTTGAATATAACTTGATCATCATCTTTCTTAGATATAACCACTTCCTTCTCGGTAAACAAGCATTAAAAGCCAAGATCACACAATTGTCTAACGGATAGCAAGTTGAAGCTCAATGAAGCAACATATAGGACATTTGAGATTGAATGATCATTTGATATTGCCACTTTGCCCAATCCTTTGACTTTGCCCTTTGAGTTATCACCAAATGTTATCCTTTATTGGCCATCAACTTCTTCATCTAGTGAGGTGAACATACGAGGATCACCGGTCATGTATTGAATGCAACCACTATCAATTACCCAATGACTTCCATCGGTCTTGTAGTTCACCTACACACAAGAGATCAAGCTTGTTTAGGGACCCAAACTTGTTAAGGGCCCTTGACTTTCTCAACAAGTGACTTTTCAACCTAAATTTTCTTAAGCCTATTCTTGTTGGGAGGTCCTAAGAACATAACTTTTATTTTTCCATTAGAGTCCTTTCTAAGCATGTAATGAGCATTAAAAGCAAAAGGTCTAGCATGCTTGGGCAAGGGTTATGGTGGTGGAGTTTGACACTCATGGGCAAAGTGACCTTCTTGTCCACACTCAAAGCACCTCTTTGGCTTTGGCTTTGACTTGTGTTGTTGTTGTTGAGCTTGTGTCTTCTCTTGATTTGCCAAATATCAAATTCCACTTCTATCCATCTTCATAATGGTGTTCATGAGTAGCTCACTTTGAAGATATTGACCTCTTGTGAATTTGCTCAACTCGGTCTTGAGATGTTCTTTTTCTAGCTTGAGTGTCTTGTTCTCTTCTTTGAGCTCATGATTCTTCTCCTTCTTGAATCTCTTGTTCTCTTCTTTGAGCTTTTTATTCTTAAGAATTAGATCACTATCATGGTCAAAGTTCTCTATCACGATAGTGTTGGTGGTTGATAGCTCTTCAAGATCTTTCTTAAGCTTCTCATTCTCATTCTTGATCTTGGCATACTCATCATAGTTATTGGACTCAACCACTTGCTTGCCTTTGCTACTAGAACCTTGCTCAATGCTCTCAATGATCAAATCATCACATGATGTAGCTATATCAATCTTAACAACATGATTAGTAGCATCATATGGTTGGATAGAAACTCATGAGAGATAACAAGATAATCATGATTAACCTTGAGGTTGGTATACTCTTCTTTTAGCATATTGTAGCTAGTGATGAGCTCATTATGTATCCCCTCAAGTTTATCATGTTTTTCTTTAAATTCTTTCTTAGAAGATTTGAGCTCCTTGAGTTTGGATGACATAGCATCATTTGCTTCTCTAAGCTCAACACTAGCCTTTTTCGCTATGTCACATTTAGCTAAAAGAGAGTCATTCTTAAGTTCTAGTTTTTCATTCTTAGCTCTTGACTTTCTAATGATCTTAGTGTATTGATTTAGCAATTTAACAAGATCATCATATGAAGGTGATTCAAATTCATCATCATCACTATCACTATCATCATTGCAAGCATGTTCATCACCACTACTTTCATCATTATTTGATACCTTTCGTTCACCCTTGACCATAAGGCATAGGTGTGTAGAGGATGATGGTGGTGGTGTCGGTGAAGATGATGAGGAGTCAATCACAATAGCGGCCACCTTCTCATTATCACTATCATCATCGGATGAGTAACTTGATGAATCAATATTCGTGAGCCAATCACTGATAATGTATGCCTTGTCATTTTTCTTCTTCTTATGGAAATCCTTCTTCTTGCTATCTTTCTTCCTGTATGGCTTATTTTTCTTCTTTTCATCTTCATCTTCATTACTTGAATCATCTTTCTTGCCCTTGTATTTGTCTTTCTTGGGCTTGGGGCATTGATGTGCTAGATGACCAAGTTCTCCATAATTATAGCAATCTATCTCAGAGATTGGCTTCCTTCTATTGCTAGTGAAGAACTTCTTTTTTCTTCCCATCAAACTTGACGCCGTTCTTGTTGACCTTCTTAAGCATCTTGGCGATTCTTCTCACCATGAGAGCAAGACTTGCATCATCACTTGAGCTCTTATACTCAATTCTTACTTTGCCCTTCTCTTGGCTAGCCTTGAATGCCAAGTCTTTGTCTTTCTTCTTGGTAGAGGATAAGCCATCTTGTGGTATGATGTGCATGTACATCTTATGAGAGTTGATCTTTCCCAAGATTTGAGTTGGTGTAGCGGTGGAAAGATCACCTTGATGAAGCACGGTCATAATATGCCCATATTTGTCAATGGGGAGGACACTCAAGATTTTTCTTACTACATTGGATTGTTGCATTTGTGTAAGTCCAAGCCCATTGACTTTCTTTACAAGAATATTTAAGCGTGAGTACATCTCATTAGCACTCTCTTTAGGAAGCATCTCAAAAGAATTAAGCTTTTTCATGACGAGATAATAGCGTTCCTTATGCTCACTCTTTGTTCCCTCATGGAGCGCATAAATGTCCAACCATAGTGCATAGGCGTCCTTGTGGTTCCTCACACGGTTAAACACATCTTTGCAAATACCTCTAAAGATGGTGTTTCTAGCCTTTGCATTCCATTTTTCATAATTCACTTCATCACCTTGAAGGTGCGTGGGATCCCTAGGTTTTGGAAACCTTGAGAGGCGGCTCTAAGAATTCCAACATCTAGAGCTTCTAAATACGCCTTCATACGGATTTTCTAATAAGAAAAATCATCTTACTCAAAGATAGAAGGAGGTCCATCCCCGTGGGACATCTTTCTTTAGGCGGTTAAGGCTAAATTCGTGAGCATGAGGCTCTGATACCAATTGAAAGAATCAAGATGCCCAAGAGGGGATGAATTGGGCTAATTCTAAAATTCTTTGCAATAATTAAATCCTAACCTTAGCCCACTTTACCCCTTGTACCTAGAATGTGATTCTATTGATCTACCGCACAAAAGTTTAGCACCCTAAGTTCCAATCATATTCTAGCATGACAATTCTAAGAATATAAAGACAAGAATTGAATTCCTCAAATGTAAATGCTTAAAGTAAAGAGAGGAGAAGGAACGCGGTGATATTTTGCCGAGGTATCAGAGAGTCACCATTCCCCACTAGTCCTCGTTGAAGCATCCACGCAAGGGTGTAGCTCCCTCTTGATTCGCGCAAGGATCAAGTGCTCTCTACGGGTTGATTCTTCGACACTCCGTCGCGGTGAATCACCCACAACCACTCATAACTTGAGTTGGGTCATCCACAAGCTTCGTCGGATGATCATCAAACTTCCAATCACACTAAGCCATCTAGGTGATGGCGATCACCAAAAGTAATAAGCACGGACTCTCACTTGAACACAACAAGCCTAATGAGAAGGGTGGATGTACACTTGCTACTCTTCCTTGCACTAATGAGGCCTTAATTTTAGATTCTTAAATCTCAATCACCTCACTAGGCTCTTGCTCTCCTAAGCACTCTCAAGGGTGTTTCTCAGCTGTTGAAATGGGTAAGAGAGCTCTCTTTGATGAATAGAGAAAGTATTTATACCCCCTCATTCAAACCGAACTGTTAGGAGGTTGTGTCAGTGTTCTACGGGGTGGCCGGACGCTCCGGTCAGTTCTCCTCGTCATAGAGCCGTTAAGTTGTGACTAGACTCTGACCTGCGTTCGGTCAGCACTGACCGGACGTGTTCGGTCACGAAAACTGCTCTCTGGACCCTTAATGATGTTGACCGGACGCTGGAGCCCAAAGTCCGATCGCTTCACTGTTCAGCGCCCGGTCACTAACCGGATCCTGACTAGCATCCGGTCAGCACTGACCGGACGCGTCCGATTAGGATTCTCCTTCTCTAGAACCTTACTGGAGTTGATCGGACTCTAGCACCCAGCGTCCAGTCACTTTTCACTCAGCGTCCGATCGCAACCAGACGACTTCTTCTTGATCAAATAAACTGACCGGACTCTACTGCCAGCGTCCGGTCATACCGAGATCAGCGTTCGGTCAACATTTGACCCCCCATTCACTTTCAGCTCAAAATCATATGTGAATGAAGTTTGCTCCAATTAATCTTAGGGCTATTTCGGAGCTACCTAGTGCCAAATTTGATAAGTGTGCACCACACCTAACCCACTAGACTCATCTAGGTCAAGCTACTGGTCCATACCCCCATTAATAGTACGGCCAAAGGAAAAACAAAGTCCTAAACTACTCTAAGTGTCTCTTCAACACCAAACGGCACTTAGAACTAGTCCGTCCTTAACCTTGTCATCCATCCTTTAAAAACAGAAACGATTTCCATCGTAGGGGCATGACAACCATGATTGCCTAATCAATTGCCATTATCATGACCTAACTTAATTGCCTCTGCAAAACACATGTTAGTCATAGTAATCTCGTATTGTCATTAATCACCAAAACCCAACTAGAGGCCTAGATACTTTCAACTTGTTTCTAGATCAAACTCTTAGTCACACTATCATTGCCTGATACAATTGCTTGGCTCAATGTCAACTAGGACAAACATAGAGAGGCGAGCAACTGAGCAAGGATGCCATTGACCGTACCGAATCACATAAGCTTGTACTTTGGGATGGGATAACAAACTAGATGGGATTGTCTCACTAGCTTTACATAACCAATTTAATTAATTTATTTTGTCCCTATCGAGATGCAATTTTTGGAGACAATTTCGTAGTCAATCTTCATTTTTGTCTTCCTCCTCGTTGGTAATAAGTATGCAAATATATGGGGTTCTCAAAGTGCCAAATCAAACATCAATTCGAAGTCACTAGATCAAGTTTCCACTTCATCAATTTCCTTACTAACTAAACAAGGCAATTGTTTCGGTTTGAGCACAATTCAGCTCATCCAAACCAAGCTCTACAAGCTAGTGGTATTTATATACTTTCTTTGCCAGCCATGTACTCTCTCACTATGACATTCCTCCTACGTGTTGGGGTCTTGGGGATATGCCACCCGAAAAGCGTGTTGAAATGTTGGCGAAACGGAAGTGGAGGACGTTTACAGAAAAAGAAGATATGGGAAGGAAGGGGAAGAGAAATTGTGTCCAGAGCTCACCGTGGCACCTACCCACCTAGCCGTGGTCAAGTCACGTCCTCCCGGCTCCCGGCTCCCGGCTTGCGGCACCGGCAGGTGCGCGACTTGGAAGGGCGGCACGAGCAACGGGGGCTCAGCCCGCCCACGCGGCGTACCCGCGGACCGGCCCGCCCGCGGAAGCCCGAACCCGGCAAGGAAAACTAACACCTCACGCCGTCGCATCGCACGAGCTGCCCCGATTCATTCGGACTTCCTTCCGCCTCCCCAACCGCGGCTGCTGCGGCGACCCCAACCCCAGCCCGACCCCACCTCCCGCGCCGCCGCCGCCCTCGCCCCCCGCGCCTTCGTCGTCAAGAGCAGGGTTCCGGCGGCCGCGTCTCCCTCCCTTCCCCCTCCTCCACACTCGGTTCAAGCGTCGGCTCGCTACCGGAGGCCCTCGCCCCCTCGACTCGTACACCCGTCCCCGGCGGCGATCCGGCCGGCACCGGAATCCTAGGGTTCCGACGAAGCAGGTAGCTGACCGTCCCTCGTGCGGGGCCTCTCTTCCCTCTTCTCTGCTCCTCCTGTTGGATCAGGATTCGGGACGGGCGGTGCGTGCATCCGCGCTCGGTCGCCTCCTCGAGATCGTAGACCTAGGTGCGGTGGATTAGATCTCTGAGATTGGAGGTGCGTGGCCTCCTAGAAAGCTTGGAGAGCCGTTTCTCTGTCCGGATTTTGTTTTGTACCTGCTGCCGAGATCCTGATTTCATGTGCTTATACCATGCTCCGATAGCTGTGCATATGTCAGACGGCAACTCATTCTTATTGTATTGTAGTTTTCTATCCATTGTTTTGGCTGGGTGGGCAGCGCTACCCGTGCCAAAATTCAAGTGATATAATAATGTTGCATCTAGTTAATCCTATTTTATTATACTAGCAATCAGGTTATTGTAATAAGTATCCAGTTGCTTGTGTTTAACATGTTGACATGATGTTGCATCTGGTAAATCCAATAAGATGATGGGTATGGTCTTAGTCTTATGTAATCTTATGTAGTCTCATATGATTTAGTTGTTTTCAACATCTTACAAGATCACAGTCTGTGATTACACTCCCTGTGAATGGATCAGTTTATGTACTACCATAATGGTTTGGAGTACATGAAAGGAACTACTGCAAATGCGTAGTTCATTTCTGTGCTTATGCACATAATATAATGGGGACTCAGGCATTTATATACGTCTCATTTTTGAACTACCTAGTTTTACCTTTGCTTGCTTGTCATGGCAACACCCATTTTTGCTGCGCAAAATGTGTTATGAGCAATACAATTGTCAAGTAGCACTTTTTGCCACAGTTTTTCTACTTAGTCACTTTATTAGGTTGATAATACAAATTCTGATCTAGATATGCGGCATATGCCTCAGTGATAGACATTTTATGCGGTGCATGGGAATCTTTAGATGCAACTCCAATATTATAGATATCAATGGTCTTTATATACATCTGTGGTATTTGCCAACAATGTACTTAGATCTTTATATGTATTTGCAATATTATACATCCGTTTACATAGACTCCATGTGTTTAAGATAATTGTGACCTTGTCATCGTATGATGGTCAGCTTCTTAAGTACTTGTTCTCCAACAGTTTGTCACAAGTAACCAGTGCAATTCGTCTGGTGAATGCAAAGCTTTCTTATACTTGACTCAGCATTAATTCTGGGTTCCTGTACAGGAATGATGAGTCATCAACAGCAAATTGCCCCTCCTAGTAGGGTTTCTGTGAATGGATTCCCCCATCGAAAGCTGGATAGGGAGGGTAGTGGAAGGCATGAAAGTAAAATAAATTTGGTGAGGTCATCGTCTGGTGGTTTTACCAATTCAGGTAAACATCACACCTTATATTAAATGGTTTAATACTTCAACATTTATGACCTATTGTTGATAATGTTTTCTGTTATTAAGAAATGAGCTATTGTTGATAATGTTTTCTGTTGATAAGAAAATGGCATCAAACTAGGGCATGGAAGCCATTCGAGGGACCGGCTAATCTATGTTCTAACACAACTTATTGGGCATCATGTGGACGTGCATGTGAAAAATGGGTCTATAATCTCTGGAATTTTCCATGCAACAAACTCTGACAAAGACTTCGGTACACCTCTCTTTTTTTCTCAGTTCCTGACATAGCTTTTAAGAATCCTTAACAATTTTCTATTCGAGCACAGTTTTCCTGAATTATATTGTCATATTCCTTCAATACTTAACTTCAAGATTCTCCTACAGGAGTAGTCTTAAAAATGGCTCAGGTCATAAAGGATGGTTCTGCCAGAGGACAAAGATATGCTGATGATGTTGTAAAGAAACCTGAGACTATGATAATACCAGCAAGGGAGCTTGTACAAGTCTTCGCCAAGGTTTCTTTCTCTATTCTTATTTTTCTTGTCTATGGTTCGCAAATTTTCGTTTGTTATTCCTTCCCTAATTATTAGTTTGTTTGATTTATGTGGGGGTACTTCTGATGTGTTTATGGATTGAATTGACAAGGTGTTGTGAATTATTATCCCTTTTCTATGTCATTAATTTAATTATGTAGTGACTATCCAATATGGATTGTCAGGATGTAGCACTTGGCGTTGATGAGCTGCCAAAAGGTCCTGGCCATGACAAAAGGAAGGACTTGCTGATTGATTCTGCTATTTCCCGCTCTCATTATCTTGAAGAGAGGGAACTTGAGCGCTGGGCACCAGATGAAGGAGATTCAGAGTGTATTGAACTGGAGAAGTATGACAGAAAGGGAAATAGGTATTTGATGTACTGAAGTAATATATGTTTTTCTCCCTCTTCCTTCAACTGCAACAACCAACCACCTTACTACCTTAGTCATTGATATGTATGGTCGTTAGATGAGCAATCATCTCTGCTTATCAGCTTCTTTTAATTGTTTCATACTCATACATTGTATAATCTAGTTCCATATAACAGAACAGCAAAAAATGGACTATGTAGATGATAATGTTGAACAGCAATATGTGATTTCATCAGTGTAGGCACCTATTGTTTGTACTGATGTCCTAATCCTAGTGCTTGCATCGATGGAAATACTGCTGGAACATCTCGACATTATTTGCTTTGGTTGTACAAGGCTGCATGATAATTAGTAATTCATACATTTGCAGGAGCTGGGACCAGTTTGAAACCAATGCAGCTTTGTTTGGGGTAAAGAGTACTTTCAATGAAGAAATTTATACCACAAAGCTTGAGAGAGGTCCTCATATGAGAGAGCTTGAAAAGCATGCTTTGAGAATAGCTAGAGAAATAGAGGGAGAAGATACCAAAGATATTCATCTTGCAGAGGTAAGCCTAGGCTCACATTTTTGTTTTTGGTCTCAATGTTGCAAGTATAGTGAAGACTGGAGTGCATAAAAATATAGTATACAGGCACATTCTTAGTATTAAAGATCTGAAGTATTGAGATTATGTCTGCAGGAGAGAGGCTTATTCCTGGGTGATGACTTGGACCATGATGAAGAGATAAAATATTCAGCAGTGCGTAGAGACACCGATAACAGCAAGTACAAGCCACCATTTGCTAAAATTCCAAGCAGTACATGCCATGTTGATTCGTTTAACAGGACAGTCAATATTGATCCCAAGGATTCACTGGCATGTTCATCAAAAATGGTACAGAAGTATAACTTTTTTATACTAATGTTGTTAATTAAGTACTCCATAAAGTCTTTCAAGATATACTTTGACCATTAGCTTATCTTGCTTACAATATGTATCAATTACTACAAAGCCAGTGTTTATTACAACATTTGTGAAATAGAATCTAGTGATGCATCTTTTGTGCACAGGACATACATATATTTAATAATTGATGGTCAAAGTACACTATATACTGACATTGGGGAAGTACTGTTTTTTAGGTGTTAGGCAGTCTCTACTGTGCAACTTTGCTGGTTAATTTATTTTTTGCTGTAAGTTTGACTTGATACATTCTCAAAAACATGGAATGGAAGAGGATAAGGTCTTGCTTTTTACATGTTCTTTTATCTTGAAGAAGCCTGGGGGAGTGTTTGCCTTTTAACCTTTATCAACAATATTTCCAATCTATTCTATGAGAACCTTACAAGTCAAATTACATTTTTGTTTAAGAGCTTTTTGTTTTCAGAGAATAGTTATTCTATGATCTGATTGACGCAGTATATTCATAAAAATAGCTATGCTAATGCAATATTTCGAAGCATGACATCTGCACGTTTCTTAGTTTATTTCTTTGACGTTCAGGATGAAGAATCATCATCCCACATATTTGATGATACCGATGCATCTGCCACTATCCAAACCAATAGCGTTAGCCAGCCAACATCTGATCACCTATCAGATAGACCCTTGTCCAATGATGAAAACAGGTACAAAGTCCTCTTCACCTGGGTTGTTCAGTCTTCAATTATGGGCATATAAGTTAATGTAAGATCTGTATATAATAGTAGCTGATTTCAAGGCAGTCACAATGATCTCATGTTACTTCCCATGATAAGGTTTCTATTTCTTGTTGACCTGTAGCTAAACTCAATCTAGCCAACCGCATGCCGATTTAGCTTTAGTTAATCTGAGCTCAAGCTCTATTTTCATTAGTGCTCTGCTTTCAAATGAAAGTCTACCCTGACTTGCTTAGGACTAAAATTCATTTCTTGTTTTTCTGCTCTCAATTGCATCCAAGCTGGTTTAAGACCTTGGCATGTTCATACCCCTAACCCCTTGCTAATTCATCAGCAATGATTATTTGGTGATTGTTAATCCTCCAGGAGACCACCAGATTTATACTTGTCATTTGATTTGAAGAAGGATAACATATTTTAGAACACTTCAAAGCTAGCCTTTCCGCAAAAATGGTTCGATTGTATGCTAATAACTAACCCCAGTTTGGGTACAAGTTTCCACCTTTATAATACATAAGAGTTCATAGCTGCTATGCTATTAGTCTAACCAATTGCTCCAAGGACTGTTGCTCGTCATGTCCACTCTGATTTTTGGAGTCATGGTTTTCAGTTACGCTTGCCTCTTTTGAAGCTTTTTCTATTGTATCACTTATATTAACCATTACAATCCTAATGATAGTTTATTGATTTATGCTAACATTAAAAAGTATGCTCTTCTGGGCTGACCATATGTAGCTGGTATCCTTTGTGGTAGTTGAAACTGTACTTACTGAATGATAAACAACTGCAAAGCAGATGTGTCGTCTTCTTAGCCCATGCAAAGCATGAACTTCAATGATACTGTGTTGAAGCATGTTTTGTAATTTGTATGTAATGTAAGTAGTATCCAAACCTGCATTTCCTTAGGTTTACATATGTTTCCACTGTTGGAGATGGGAGTACGCAGCTCTCATGTAATAAGAAACATTAAATGGGAAATAGAACAGAACAGGGTATTTTTAAAACTGGGAAAGTGCTGGCTCATTTACCAATGTCAAGTCACATACATTGATGGGGAACAAACATATTTTTGGCCTTACTAATTAGCATGCACACCACCGCCTACAAGCTGCTGTACATCTATGAATTTTGGCTTGCTATGCTAACTAACTTTGACTTCAGAGTTCAGACAAAATTTGAAACGCTGGAGAACACTAGAGTACTTACATTGGCAGCTTCAGGAAGTAGACTAACCAAGCAAAGTCCTCTCTAATCATTTCCTCGAAACGCGAATTAATTCTATCAGCATAAACATTTCCAGTTGACCTGTTATTTTAATGACCATTTATGATAACCCTGAAAAGTCCTTCCATGGTCTCTGCTAGCGTAGTATTTAGCATAATACAGATTCTCTGTGTAAGTGTAAATGTTGTTTGGCATTAAACTGCTATGCTGATTGTACATGTTCCTCTCCTTGCTCCTGTATATCAGTAGGCAGGGTTTCTGAACCGAAAATTCTACCAGTACTCTCAAAATTAGATGGTATACACGCGTTTTGAAGATTTCAACTTAATAACTTTCTACCAACAGTTAGATTAACTGTAAATGAGCTAAATCAAATCGCTCCTGAACTGGTGTACTCCAGTGTTTACTGGTTGAACTTGACATGTTTTCGAAGTAGATCACTAGTAACATGTTAGAACAGATGACAGCATAATTGATGCACAAAGCAAATTTGACATATTGTTGTGCACCTTAGGTTGGACAGAAAGCTGAGCAAAGAGAGTAATGAAAACATGGATAACAGAAAGTTGCAACCTGAGAATAATGTAAGTTTATGTTACTTTGTTAAATATATTCGTTAAAAAAAATCATCTCACACCTGAATTGAACTTATTTTCTTTTTATTTAACAGTTATCTGATGGTGCCAGACCTCTTATTTCTGAAGGTGAGTAGTAAATTTAAGCATCAATTGGAAATTTCCTGTACTTGTAGACTTGGTGACTCATTTTCCATTTATCTTGATCATTTGGATGTATGTCAGCTCTCCTTTTCTTTGTGTGTAAGCATTGTTTCTTGGATCTCATTGTTGTTATTTTGTCCTTTTTGCTATTTATCAATTGTATGAAGATAAGATTCTAAATGGATGGTTCCATTACGTACATTACATTTATGGATTGTTCCTGTGCCATGTGTGTGTTTTACGTGCACCATTACATGATTTCTATTGATTTTTTTTAAACTTCGCGACATGTTGGATCAACTGTATTTAATCTTATGGGGGTACCATTTCCCCTGGGCTCTGACCAATTTCCCTATTATTATGTTATGTACCAGATGTTAATTTGTAGGAAACGTTTTTTTTGTGCCTGGCATGTGTATTTTCCTTAGTTTTGAGCTTATTTATAGCTGCATTTTGATTCATTTGAGTAAATTGCTTTGGACCCTCCTGTTCTTTGGCTCTACTAAATTGCAACATTTCAATAGCATAATATGTGATGCTATGCTACTTCTGCAGGGTTGGATGGGCGACCCTCAAGTTCACATGCATATGAACCCTCATCTTCTGGTCAAGGATTCAAATCTCGAGAAACACCTGATTTGACAGTATCTGTCAAACATCCTTCTGCGACGGAACCTGTGACTTCCTCTCAAAGACCTGGCAGTTCAACATCGTCAACATCAGAGCGCATTGCTGCAAACTCAGCTGCGAGTGCTCCTGGCTTGTCACCAAGCTCTTCAATAGGATCCCTTACCTCTGAAAAATCAACTTTGAACCCTAATGCTAAGGTCTGTCTGACATAAAGTTGTTTATGTTCTTCTTTGATCACTTCTCCTGATGAATCTGCTAATACCAAATCTTAAGTTAATCTACACAACTTTTATGTATTTAATATCAAACTTAGACAAGTTTTATTGGTAGGAACCTAAAATGGTTCATATCTGTGATGTGTGATAAGAGGTAGTACATTGGCCTTTTTATGATTGCATGCTTATGAACATATGTCCATTTATCTGTTTTTGCAATTTATCAAAAATGATAGTTGTTTCTTCAATCAGGAATTCAAGCTAAATGCTAATGCCAAGAGTTTCACTCCGTCAGCATCTTTGAGGCCACCACACCCTACATCATCTGATGCATCATATTACTATCCTAATAACATGCCGGCTGCACCACTTGGACCTGGTTTGCCAGTGGGCATGGGGGTGAGCCTTTGTATCTCTGTTTCTTTTTCATGTTTGTTCTTCGAAAGTTTATATGAAATAGGTGGAACATGATTTCAGACTGAATGCAGATGGTCAAATACTGGTCTCAGATGAATAAGTTAGTTTTCTCAGTAGACATCACTGAAGAGAGCACTAGTTTGCCGACAAAAATAATTGTCATTAAGAACCAGTTACCTGCTTGTCAGGCACCTTCTTATGTAATAGTAATTCTTATTGTTGTTTTTTAACGTAATTGTTATTGTTTTAGCCCCATCAACTCTCCAATATGAGATTTCTGACTCTCTGTTTTCCTGAATTGTTTACGATATTAAGTAGAACTTGAAAGTTTACTGACCAGTAGTAATATTGGTAACATCACGATTTTGCAGACAAATATCTTCCCTTAAACGAGTGGACTTTCATCTCTTGTTTTTTCTGAAAGGATTTCTCATAATATGTTTGTACTCCAAATTATAAGACGTTTTGACTTTTCTAGATTCATTGCTTTAATTGTGTATCTAAACATAGTGTATATTTAACTGCATAGCAAAATCTATGTATCTAGAGCCAAAACTTCTTATAATTTGGAATGGAGGGATTAATTTTATTGAGCACTAATGAAGTGTAAACTGTTGAGTCATTCTTTTCAGAAGGTTGTACTTCATTAGTCAAACCTTGATTCAGAATGAGCAATACATTATAGTCACTGCATTTACATAAATTAAATTGCAGTTCCCACCGGCATATGGTGCCCAGCCTGTCATGTATAATACTCAACCTGGAGCATCACCGCAGGGTTACATGCATCCTGCTGGTCCACAGGTGAGAAAAGGTTTACCCGTAAGTTAACTTTGCATTTTTCACTTTTATATGATACTGGGTTCTCATGCCCAGATAAATTTGATTTCAAATATATTATCGTGAATGGCTGCGTTTTTTAAGTTTTGCTACATTCCAAATTGTAAGACGTTTTGACTTTTCTAGATACATAGCTTGTGCTATGCATACCTATGTCTAGATCCATAGTAAAAGCAATGTATCTAGAAAAGCCAAAACTTCTTATAATTTGGAACGGAGGAAGTAGCATTTAGTGTTATTAACTTATTTGTTTGAGTAATACAACTTTATCCTTTGCAATGGTCTTTCTTCTGTCATCTCTTTAATATTTTGATTCACAAATCACAATGCATTGTGATCAAGCAGGTTCACTTATTTAATTTATTTGAGCACTTCAATCTAAATTGAAACTTGCCGATGAACTGTTAATTTGCTCCAAGCTAGTGCTGGGCTAAGTTTACTTCTTTGTATGTGCAGTATGGGCAGCAGATGATGATGGGGGGGCAGACTCGTCCTGTTTATTATTATGCGCATGTAAGTTAAAAAATGACTGTTTTATATGCCTTTGTACATACCATGACATTGGACTAGCAATCAGAGCACTATAGTGAGCTACCCTTTCTTGATTTTGTTTGAAATATGTTTTGCAGGAGATGCAACAATACAGAGGAAGAAACTTCTAGATATACTATTTTGAACTGCTGCTAGATGAAAATTGCAGCAATCCCCACAGGTGGGATTATGACCAGGCAAAAACCGCTATTAGAATGGAAAGAACTGGTGATGACCTCCCTGACGATTGCTTGGACAAAAAGCCCCACCGACCTTGTGTTGCTCGGATTGCCTGGTCAAAAAGCTCTTCATTCTGTATCAGTGTTGCTACGAAGCAGGTTGACTGGAATTTCTTATTATTTTTGTCAGACTATTGATGTTGTAAATTAAATTGCGGGTCAACTGTTCGACCCAGAAATGACATTCATAAATGTGTGAGAGTGCCCCATGTAACATTTATGTGTTCCTTTCTTAACGCTTGTTCTGATGTAAGATTTGAATGAAATTCTCAAAGCTGAAATGGATTAAATTGCTGACCTATCTGCTCGTTTATACTCGGCTGGGGTAGCAATCCTGGAGAGGATGGAGAATCTCAGTAGCGTAGGTCTGCTAATGGGGAGGGGTGATGGGTTTTGGGGGGCAGGTTCTCACATGGGGTCTGTATCGATGGGCGGGGACGGGTTTTCCTGCATCGTGGGTTGGGTTTAGATGAAAGCGATGGAGCAAACCTGTGTGTCATTATAAAAGATTGCAGTTGTCTACGAGTCGCTAAAAAGTTTGAGTGGTACTGGCTGGAATTTTTTTTGCCGTCCATGCCATTTCGTCTGCTGCTAACAGTGTCAAATGGAGCTATGAAAAGTCAGTGTCAAATGGAGCTGCGAAAAGTCAGAGCTGTCCTCTAGCTAGAGTAATTTGCTGAAAGTTGTTTTTCTCCTTGCCACTCTCTGATCCTATGGCTTTCGTATTGTCTGAGAGTGTCAACTTAGGACTTAATTAGACGCTAATTTGAAGTGCAAATGACCCTGACCCTTAATGAAAGTTGTAGAGCTTTGGGAGAATGACAACTTTGTTGCAGGCGGCAAGACCGAATCAAAGGTGGCATTTGGATAGCCCATGGGAATGGGTTTGGGATATAAAGATGGATAGAGTTGAGGTGGGTTAGGGATAAGTTCAACGGTTTTTGTACTCTTCCCTTGTTTGGCCCTTCTGATTTTGGGTTATGGAAGTGGTGGGCCCCACACATGATTTGAATGAATAAAAAATTGGATAGTCTACCTCCTCCTTCGTGTATGCTATTCGACTGAATGGCGTGGACAAAAAAAAAAAAAGTTCTGACCAGTGACACTTGTGACCGTTCGAATTTTTTAGTAGCTTGTATGCAACTGCAATATTTTATAATGGCACACAGGTAAAGAAACATAAAAGCATGTCTATAACTATATGGCTGCAACATTTTCACAAATAGCATGTCTAGGCCGGATTGTAGAGTAGATCCCAAAATGAATTGAAACGTAGGACGATCATTGCATAAATCTCCAAGCCTCTAGGTCTCATATACGAGTTAGAGTACCATGTGTCCAGCTATATTATGAAGTCCGATTCCAAGATGAATTGGAATGTATAACACGAATGTTGAATAAATTTTTGAAGCATAAGTCATTCAGCCGGCCGCACAACAAGTTGTACATCCTATTATAATGCATGAACATGTGGGCTACTATGACAAAATAATATATAATGCATGAACATGTTGGCTACTATGACCAAATAATATAGGTGCAGTGTTGCTGCCTGAAAGAGCACAATTATTCCTCTACAGAAAAGAAGTGCATGGCAATTGTCTTATTTAGGTTTGCCTATGTCTTCCTGGATCCATTAGCATTAGGATTCCCGCACTTGTGAGTGGAAGATGAATTCTGGAAACGTCACGGTAATATCTCTGCACATAATACAATTATGATGCTCGTAAATTGTAACTAAGCATGCATATATCACTTACAATAACACAATTACATCAATGCAACGGAGCTAATGACGATTCATAAGAATTCGTTCATTAAGTTTTGATTATTTTAATATTTTAGGAGGCTCATCTATTCTCTCTTTAATGCATTTTTTAAAAGGCAATCGACAAGAGTTTGTCAAGCATATATTTATATCTCTTATAAAGATAAACCCCACTAACAATTTATCTTGTCATGCAAAATGTCCACATCAGCATCCACTAAGGGTCCGTTTGGTTTGGCTTTCTAGGTGTTGTGGCTTCCAAAAAAAAGCCAGAAGCCAAACCAAAGGGGGTACCCATACTCCTTGGCTTCTAGAGAAAACTGCTTTTGTGCAGTTCATTTTTCACAGTAGGGGAGGAGGTGCTTTCTTGAGCTTTGGCTTTCACAAGTTGGAAGAAATTACCCATTGCCACGGCTTTCACTCCGACGGCGGCGCCCCTCCTCCTCCTCCGGCGGCGGCGCCCATCCTCCTCCGGCCTGGGGCCTCAGGCTACTAGGGACCAAGGGGAAGGTAGGAGGAGCAAGGGGAGGGCGCGGGCATCCTATTCTGGTGGTTCGGGAAGGGAGAGGGGAAGGGTGAGGCCCGGCCGCTGGGATCAGTGGCGCTGCCTGCCTCGGTGCGGTGTGCTGCTCCGGTGAGAGGAGGAAGGAGGAGGGGTCGAGGGTGGAGATGGGGTGGAGGTGCATGAGGGCGAGGAGCTCGGCCTCGCGGTTGCGGCGCTCGACCTCGCGCTCCATGGAGGAGAGCACCTCCTTGCTCTAGCCCGCGACCCAGTGCGCCTGGAGGAAGAAGATCTGTGCGTCTCGAGGAAAAAGAAGATAATGACGAGTGGGGTCCGCGTGTCAGTGAGAGAGGAAGAGAGTTCAGTGGGGTGGACTGTGAATGACATGTGGGTCCGCTCGTAAGTGTTTTCAAAAAGCCACAGTTGTTTCACCAAATGGCTTTCAGCTTTCTCACAGCCCACAGCTCACAGCAGCTTTTTC
Organism: Miscanthus floridulus; assembly: GCF_019320115.1. Lineage (NCBI taxonomy): Eukaryota > Viridiplantae > Streptophyta > Magnoliopsida > Poales > Poaceae > Miscanthus > Miscanthus floridulus. The sequence continues at coordinate 66,442,229 of NC_089586.1, read as the reverse complement.
CACAGCTCACAACTACTTTTGCGAAAGCCACAGCTCAACCAAACACACCCTAAAACATCCTAGCACATTCAACTATCTCGCCATGCAAAGTGTCTACATCAGCATCCACTAACATATCCAACTAACACATGTCATTATGTCTTTATTCAAGCTGTTGACATTAGCAAACCACATAATTTACTAACATATATTTAGTTGTCTACATCAGAATGCTAAAAATCATCCACTAACATGTATTATGATATTTATTCAATCATATTAGTAAATATAAGTAGTATAATTTTATCAGCGATTTCCACAGCAACGCGCGGGGCATTCTTCTAGTTAATAATAAAGAAGCAGCAGATTTCAACAACCAAAATACAATAAAAACAATCCAACTACAAAATACCCAAAAGATGAAGGTGGAAGCAAGACAACCATCAGAAAAAGCACAAGCAAAGAACCACTCTATAGCAAAACAAGCATGGAGGACACGTGGGTTCCACGTAGGTCGTAAATATGCCTCTAGAAAGAAAAAACAACATCCACTAATGCTGACAGCGCCAAGCCAGAAACCTGGTCAATGGTAACATTGGAGAAAAGGACCACACCACAATACCTACAACAAGGACATGGCATCAAAGACGTTAGTGTTGCCGAACCTCTGCATGAAACCAAAAGTCCCCCACCCCCTCCCCCACCCCCTCCCCCACAACCTGTTAATTTTTCCATCAAAGTATACTACTTCCAAAAGAATGCTAAATTCCAAAAGTTGCACCAGACCACTGTAGGCACCAGTTGCCAAGCAAATATTTTTGGTCCGCACTATCTCAGCAGTATTTTTCAGCGAACGAACAGTATTTTTCTCTCACAGCATTTCAACATAAGCGTCAGCACAAGCCAAATTTCAGCGAAACAAACAAGTTTGTATTTACATATAGAGTTAATGAGCATCCTTACTGGTATGTGAGTGTCATATTCTTCAGTAGAGAAGGATGTGCCATCACAAGACTCTGCCACTCCTCAAAATCAATCTTCCCATCTTTCTTTGTATCTACTTCTTCAAACGTCTGCCCAAGTGGTTTAATTTATGCACTAGTAATTAGTAGCTTAAAAAGGTTTCACATAATCATACGGACACCAACTTTTTTTTGGCTTGTAGCATTTGTGCATTACAGAGATTTAATACCTTGTCAATGATGATTTCAATGACCTCATTTGAAAGGTTTAGATTTGATTCGGCAAGTGTTACCTCCATCATTTGCTTCAGCTGTAACGAAACAAAGGCCTATGAGATTTGACCATTATTTGTTGCATAATATAGTGATAGTTATGTAATTGGGCAATCTTGTATTCACCTCCTGTCGTTCGATGAAGCCTTGATTTTTTATATCATAAAGTCTGAAAGCAACTTCAGAAAGGAAACTTTTGTAAGCACTTCTTATTTGAATATCTTAGGTACGTGTATATGGTAAAAGAAGCTAAACTAGTCTCAGTACAGAAAAAATATGGAAAACCCTCAACATGCAAAGTTGAGTAGGTTTATCAGTCTTCACAAGAGCACAATAGGGAGGTTGCCTAGTAATGCCAAATTCAATTAATATAAGATAAGAATTCGATGAGGTAATGGCATTATATTGTAGCATGGATATTGCAGTTGCTCATCTTATACAGATAATAAAGAGGCGGGTCAATCTAGAAAAGATAGGTTGTGGATGAAGATAGCTAGAAAATAATTGACTTACAGTTAATCTTATCATCAACAGGAGTGTCAGGATGGAAGACCGAAAGAGCCTGAGCAAATTCCTCAAATTCGAGTCCCTTGGTTTCGTTGGTGTCAAACAAATCAAATACCTGAAAACACATGTGCAAAGTTATCGACAATATAAGAAATCAGTGGGCATGCATTTTTGGTTAATTCATTTATCCAAACAATATAGACAAATTAATGCAATTGCTCGGTTCTCTACCTCTAAACATGGTGTATTAGCTAGGGGAGTAAATAAATCAATTTTTCTTTGAAATGAATGGGGTTAAATAAATAAATTGACCCGGTGACAATTGATACCAGCAATGTTATCTCCAATGTTGGTATCTCTAAACTAGCATACCAAGTGCCTATCCTCTTCTTAATAAAAAGAAGTAATTAATATTGATCCACTCCATTATTTGAGGACATGAAAAAAAAAAACAGGTTGAGATATATAAAAGCTCCCCAGCATGGCGTGAGCATAACACGTACGTACCCGGTCAACAAAAATTGTGCATCGTTTGTTGTCACCGAAGACTTTAAGGTTGAACTCTTCCTGCAAAAAACGGATGGAGATAACATGAACATGCATGACGCCGCATGCATGCCCTAAAAACGGATGGGAAAACAGGAAATGCACGCAGAGCAGAGCCGCTGCAGGCATGCATACAACTGAGAGTGTTGCGGCGAATCTAGAGCAAATTAGAGTGTGGTGCACTTATCTTGTGGGCGCATAGACTTGTGTTATAGGTGGTGCATATATGGTTAAATTTTAGAAAAAAAAAATCATTGTTTTCACAAATTTTAGGTGATGCATTTGCACCCATTGGCCTCTAGCTAGCTTCGCCCCTGGAGTGAGAGGTACGAATACGATGATGGAATATTGAAATCGATCTGTACGTGCATATATAGCTGACCTTGCTGATCATGTCATCCTCGACGGCGGCGCGGTCAATCCGCTTGAACAGCACGTAGAGGGCTTCGATCTCGTTGACGCTAACTACACCACGCAACGCACGTATATATTACAGTACATAAAGTTGTAGTACTCAGCCACTCAGGACTCAGGAAGGAAGAGAGCAGTTGCATGCAGATGGCAGCGAGAAAAGGTATAGGAGAGCAGAATACTCTTATTACAGATGGTTTGGTTGGACAGGAGCTCGGGATCGCGGGGGCCGTCCGTGGTGGCAGACCTGCTGCTGCAGCACACCACCTTGGCCAGCCACGACCAGAAGCCCGCCATCTACCTAGCTCCGGCGTCGGTGCGATGCCGATCGATCGACCTAGAGGCGGCGCGGCGGGCGTAAAGTAACTCGGGTTCACGTACGTGGGATCGGAGTTGTAAATCGTAACCGAACTGTAAAAGGGCAGACCCGGTGCGTGGTGGCTCCCATGAGTAAGGTCTGGGGAAGAGAAAAATCGAGCCAAGCCTTTCTTTCACAAAATTTGTGAAGAGACTGCTTCAAATCCGCGCGACCTAGTGACTCAGTGAGACAACTCTCACCACTGCACCCGCCCTGCCCTCGAATCCTAACCGAACTGTGACGCAGGAAAATATACATACATATAGCGCCGCGGGTGTGGCAGGATTCTACTATGTCGAATGCGCAGAGTATCATGAAATGAAATCGACATGGAACGCACGACGAGGATCTCAATCCTGGATGCCGCCGCAGACTTCAGGTATCATCAATCAAGCTGGGGTGCCACTCTGCTTTGTACCGACTCTTCTTCAAATCCAAGCGAGGCTTGTATTGCTCCTATCGTCCAGCTTTGTCCTTTCGGGACACGAAGACAGGAACCCAAAAACTCTGGCGAGCTTCACACTTGCTTCCCATCCGCACCAATGGAGTCTTATTTTCTCCAACGGCAATCGAAAGGAAAGATCTCTCCAGTGAGCTTGTCTGTCGACAGGCAGGTCAACCCATCACGAGGTATACTTCTTCATTTCCAGTTGAACTTAACCCATCATGGGAGGAAGAATTCAAGCCTTTTGGCGAAGAAATGTGGAGACAGCAATAAAATCTAGAAGAGGCACTACATGAAAAACAACATTGGGTCTTCTGCTCCATCGTCTGCAGCATAGATTCCTCGTGTATTGACCTGCAAGTCATCAGCGATGCAGGACTTTGTTTTCTGTAATAATATCTCCATGATGTGCATTTCCAATGGTGTTCTGATAAACCAGATGGCTACGACATCAACATAGGCCCCAGGGCACATAACACAGCACAGCAGCAAGTATGCTTGTCTGTGTTTCTTATTGCTAATGATGCCAAATCTGGCCAGTCGCCAATTTACACAATTTTAGCAATACCAAAACACAAGAAAATAAGTGCAAGTTTGACCACCGTTCGTTGCAGAAACTACATTGGTCAGTTGAATTACTTTTAGCAAGCCCTGCTTTCGTCATAAGCGTGTGATGTCACGAAACCATAAATGTGTGACAACTCTAGCAAAGAACATGAATCTTCCAAATAGCAGGCATAGAGATATTATCGGTTAAACGCCTCTACAATATATAATAGGATAACAAAATCGTGAGGAATACAACCCAGAGTATGATTCCTTTATTTCAAAATTATGGAAGTAACAGAATTAACAGCCTCTATTAATTCAAAACTACTATTTAATAAATACCTCTGATAAACAGCGTGTATATAATTTAACCATGACCTAAAACATCTGCTACAGTGGCACCTTTTTCAATTAAACACAATATAGATATCACAGAACTGGACAGCTGTCCCCCCCCCCCCCCCCCCCCCCCCCCCTCTCTCTCAACACTGTGAACAGCATGTACACACCCCTTGCTTTCAAATTATTAGGCCTTTGAGTATGTTACATCCTATCAATAACCAGGCACACTAAATTGCCATCATCATTAATGCACGTACCTTTAACCAGAAGTCCAGAACACCCAAAAGAGACAGGTTAAGGCTCTCATATTAGACAGGCAAGATCCAGCAATTATTTTCACCTAAACATATCGCTAATTAGCTACCCTTCATCATAACCAGCTAGCCATTTCGGAATATATAAGATCCACATCTAAGGCCCACTTAAGAAACTTAACGAAAGAAAGGGTGTACATTGAAATACAAAAGAAAATCATTAGCATAGCCATCACTCTGGTTGTAGCATGATCTAGATAAAACAAACTTATAGTCGACATTAGGTTGCTTCTATTTTTGCACGGGAGAACTAAGTTAAACAATTTGCTTCATTGCCCAGCTATCTTCAAGTTTTTGGCTAAAAGTTCTATGACACATGCTCCCTATCTTATATTAGGTATGACATAAGCTGGATGGTGCAACGTACATGAGATGATTTTGTAGAGTTAGCAAAAAAGCAATAAGAGAATTGATGTACATCATTTTATTGTCTACTAGTTATGTATAAGGAGAGTCACCAGCAATTGCTCGACAGAATTGTGCTCACCTCGATGATTGCAGAGTGTAAATGTCAGAAATGATACATATAAAGTTACTGCTCTAACAGCCATCTTGGGCCTCTATAACATGACAAAAGACACTAATCTAGTTTTCCTAGAGCCACCACAGCTATAACATCTATACAATACGGCTAGTGAATATACAAGTAATATTACACAGCTGCAACCAATATTTGACAAAAAAGGGTGTACCCAGTGCAGAGAGCTCCCGCTCTGTGCGGGTGTCAGTGGCAAGCCTTACCCTCGCCTGTGCAATGCGAGGAGACCACGACTCGAACCCGGGACCTTCCGGTCACAAGCAGTAAGACTCTACCGCTTGCACCAGGCCCACCCTTCGCAACCCACGTTTGACAGCTGGAACAAAATGCATGTCAACTACAAAAATATCAAGATTACATCAAATGCATATTATAAGATTGATGACAAATAAGCAGCTTCTAGAGTTTTACCTTTCCAAATTCCAATAGTACAACTCACAAGAACTCTGGCAAATTGGTAATACTGCATAATCCACTAATGTCAAGCGTATACAAAAAAATTCCTTGATCCAGGAATGCTTACATCGAGATTTGTGGCAGCAAAGTTTGACAATCTGGGTCAGAAGAGAAGTGTTTTGATATCAATATTTCTCTACCAAAATAAAATTCCTATTTCTAAACAAAATATTTCTCTGAAAAATTATTTGGAAACGACTTCATTTCTTAGTAAAATAAAAAAAATACAAGTAAATTACTAAAATGAATCCAGCTTCACAATATTTAGAATGGGTACTTTGTTGAATCTATTTATTGATATATTATAGGTTACTAAATTAACCATACATGCAACTCATAGGTATGCCAGATAAGCTAATATGGCGATATAATTACGTCTCAACAACTTGTTTCATTCATCTTGCATGGTAAAAGAAAAAGGAAAAGGAAGGTACATTCTGACTTAGATTAAGAAGCTGCAACAAACCTGATGCTGCATCTGGACCCAAATTCAGTAATGTCTATAAAATTCTAAAGAACAAATTCAAATCCACATTAACACTTTCAGCATCCCTATATGGTTAAAATTACAAAAAAAATTGCCAGATATAACAAGAGTCTCGACTCCCAGCTACTCAATAGAACCAAATATACACAATTTCCACATTCATTCCGATCCATATTCAAGCAGAACCACTGCCCACTGGAGTACTGGAGCCAGTTAGGAGTTGGAATATACAAACGTGCGCTAACATATGGTTGGAGAAAGTCAACAAATTAGTGACAGAACAAGGTTGATGACAAAGTCAACACAATTAATGTAGAGAAAGTTGCAGCACTGAGATGAGTACAGAACTATATGGAGTATGAAGAGTACACAAGGGGCAACTAGTAGACATTAGTGCCAGTGCATCCTATGACAAACAATGTAATATATGATCAATAAAATAAAATAAACTGTAATAATAATCGATCAATATCTTATTTACATTGCGTGGTTCATATTTAATGCTAATTCTGTCATAGGCTCATAGCTATTACAGTAATGCATGAAGATACAAATGTGTCCAGACTTGCACAAAAAAGAAACATATCCTATTAATCATGGCCCATTCACAGTATTCAAACATACAGAAATGACCTCAGATCATCTCTGCCTTGAGCCAGGCCAATTGACAAATCTGTCTCAAATCTCCAACAGAAGGTTACACTCAAACGTGAAGATCAGTCAGAGAGAGAGAGAGAGTAGTCCAACCATCAGCCAAAACTTGGCAAATCAGTAACAAAAATTTACATCCCTGAGCTGAAGGTTGCAATCATGATAGTTGCTGATAAATTAGTTGCTTTCATTATTGATGTTTGCATCAAAAGTACCACATGCAGCAAGTTCATTGCAAAGGAATGTGGAAGTTGATAACAGCATGGTGCAAATCCATGGCTGCAAGTTCTTCTAAAGTTAACAACTTAACATTAGCTGCACTTGATGCAACTATAAAACTAAAAGCAATGGCCAACTCTTCAACTAACAACACAACAAATGAAAACATTCCATGTATGAGTTTGACTGAACACGATCATTAAAGTGATAATGTACATCACTGTAGCATCAAGAAAAATTATGATACCTTATCATTGAGGGATGCAAACTTCCACACACATTAGTTCACTATTATTTTGAGTGTGCTGTTGCAAGTATAGTCCATAAAACTGGAATACAGTAGCTCACTCCAATGTAGCATAGTGATGAAACAAGAATGATAGAAAGAAAGAACCATCAAGCAACAAAAAGTAGTCAAGAATACTTGAGAAAAATTTACTTTGTTATTTTAAGATCTGGTGCATTTTGTACGGCGTTCATGAAAAGGCACACTGAAAAGAATATATTGTGAACTCCTAAACTATATGAATCAACTAAGCTGAACAGTTGTAAGAAGCCTTGTAAGTTTACTGAGGGTTTCTCGAGCAGAAACAGTGTCAGGATGGTGCTCGCCACAGATAGAAGTGCGGATAAATATAGCCTTTCTTATCAGGTCATCTCCAATGTCATATTGTCCACCCCGGAGCATCAGCTTGGCCCTTGTTTCCAGTACAGAAGCTTTCAGAAGAGCCAGCTCCTGCCAAAGATAAGTGTACTGGGCTTCTGAATGAGCTTGCCTAAAGCAGGAGAATGACGTTTCTCTCCATTTTCCAGCATGAGCAAGCATGGACTCAGCTGCTCTCTCTAATGCATCAGTGCACAGGCGAAGCAGCTCTAGTGCTGCGTTACAGTGGGAGTATGTTATAAATGTGTGTATTGCAAGTGGCATGACAATCTGTTTCACAAAGAACATTAGTTCAGATGGTCTCAGTTCTACCAACAGAGGATCAGAATCAAATCCAAAAACCATGAAGCAGGAAGCCCACAGGTGCTCGGAGGAATGTTTGATTGAGCCTTGGAGGTACACTGATTGGACCACGGCCTGAGCCGTTCTTGTGCCTCCTCGCTTTTGAGCATATAGCCTGATCAGATCATGGAACTGTACATGTTCAGGCTTTGCACTGCATCTGGCAATTCCAAACCTTATTAACATTGCAGCTGCTTCAGCTTCAGATCTCTTCATCCTAGAAGTTGCAAGGCCACAAGTAAGTGTTCGCCACCACTTCCTCCACCTTGGACCCCTCCGGTGCTTCTTTGGGACTTTGTGTGCAGCCCGAGCCAACATGTGAATTGGAACTGCAGAGGGTGCAAACCAACCACATACTTGAACCATCCGAGTTGCCAGACTCCTAGGACCATCTGCATGATCAAATATTGATAAGCACACATCCAGCAGCCGGACAAGGATTTCATGATTTTTCAAGCTGAGAACTTCTCTGTAATTCCATGAAGAATTCCTGATGAGCGGTGTACGATTCAATGTGTCAAGTAGCCTAGTTGGAGTGATTGGAAGCTCTGAGAGTATAGCTCCAACAATACTTAGGCCAAGAGGTAGTCTTCCAAGCTTTTCCTCAATGATTTTGAGTGCATCAGTTTCCACCAGTGGATAGTCCTTGACACTTCCCTTCATTAAAGTCATTGCCTCAGCACCAGATAGATAAGAAAGCTTCATTGGTCCCAAGTTCATCACTCGTGGAAGACGTGTTGTTATGATGAAGTGAGTCTCCCCACCAAAGTGTGGCAAAAGGTCCATTATGACTCTCTTATCCCACCAGTCCTTCTCGCTCTCCAAATTATCAATTATGACTAAGAATGGTATGTCACGCATCAATTCTTGACGAATTTTGGCAATGGCTTCCTCTTCTTGCTCTTCAAAGCATCGATCACTTCCCTTTTCATGCAAGTGAGTATCTACACTTAAGTCAACTTCCAGAAAAGTTCGCAGAGCCAAATAGTTCTGTCGAATATATCGGCTTTCCCCTCTGACCCACAGAACCATCTTGTATCTCTGGAAGAATCTATATGCATACTCCAAAACCAAGTCTGTCTTGCCAATTCCAGGCTCCCCTGATATGCAAGCAATACCCTTACCATAAAGTATCTTCCTAGATCTTTTTTTCCTTCCACACCTTACGCCATTCTTCACTCTCAGTGGATGCCCATGCCGCAATGGACTACCCAATCTCTGCATCTCAATATCTTTCTCAGTCTCCTTCCAAAAAACTGGCTCCTTACCTTTGCTGTCATCGGTATTTACGTGCTCATGATTGTTAGCAGACCGCCTAACTGCAAGGCCTTTTCTTCTCTGCTTTGTCTTGAGCTCAAAATATTCTCTTTCTCCATCTCCCGTGACATCACCAAACAAAATGAGTTCCAATTCCGAGAGCTCTTTTTTCCTGCCGACAAAATCATCGTTACGAGGGAAAGGGAATTCCTCCTTCTCCATCCTCCCTTTCCACCTGTTCACCCTATCAACCACGCTTCGCCTGCCTAATTTTGTGGCCAAAAGAATGATTGTTTGCAGCATGCAATCTCTCCAGTTGCCATCATTCGCTTCTAATTGCACATCTACCACCCGAGAAAGAGCATCAACTGCTTCCATCCACTCATGTTCCATCCCACCATACAACATCCACAACTCACCACCATGTTTCTCCCACAATTCTCCTCGCTTCTCTATGATATCCCTGGCAAGGCAATCAGCTGCATCCAAGTCGAAAAATATAGGGATAAGATTTTTCTTGCCAAAGAAGTTCCTGAGCTCCTCGATGGTATAAGGGTTGACAAATGACTTCTTCGTGAGGATAACAACTCCATAGGTGGAAGCATTCATCATCCTCTCGACAGCATCGTGGCTGCGAGAATTTCGGCATCTAGACCTGTCAGAAACAAAGCAGCTGATTCCATGGATCTCTAGTTCTGCACGGAGCCAGTTTGTGAACCTCAGCAGTGAAGCCTTGCGGCCATGAAATCCAATGTACACATCGTAACTGCGAATCCTACTGACAGAGGCAGCTGATGTTGTCGGTTGGGATGATGATGATTTACGATATATTCCCCCTAGCCTCGTGTGCTTTTCCTTTGGAGCAGAACGACCACCATTGCTGGTCGCTGATGAACTACCTTGGCATGGGCCATTGAAAGTAGAAACAAAGCTGGGAATGTTGTAGACAATCGCTGGAGTGCCAAAGTTGCTTGAAGTGCAGAGGCTAATAGGAGGAGACACATCTGACGGCAAGACCCCGACGGTAGCTGATGGTAACTGCTCCTGTGGTGTGAAGGAATCACCAGAGAGTATATCACTTATTTTCAGCGCAATGCCATTGGAGGAGCACTCGTTCTCAGGATCAGTGTGCTCTGGGACACGGGCAGACAGTGACCGTGGCGTGAAGAAAGGGGACTGATTTGCTGAAACAAATGCCGATGAAGAGGACGAGAGGTTCCTTGATGCTGCCGAGACCAGCGCCTCGGCATCGGAGGTTTCATGTTGAAGCTTCATAAAACCATTTTCAGCTCTGCCCACCCCCTCAGAGTAGTTTGGAGTTCAACTCATCCCTGTGGCAATGGTTATCTGCAGAAGTTGAACACATGATTCCCCTCAGTGACCTGAACGTAATAGTAAAATGATACACATCGAAGGCAGCCTTCTGAGAGAAAAATGCTGTTGATGAACATGATGTGTAGGCGGTGCAAGTACAATACAACAGAGACGCAAAGCATTTGAGTGATCTCTGCGGTGAAGAAACAGACAAACAAGTACGACCAGCAAAAAGGACATTATTTTTCAGGCCAAAAGACAAGGCACTAGTACCTCATGACTACTGACCCAAACAGGAGTAAGTGAGATTCAACAGGCTGTATGCTTAGCGGCATATTAAATCGGCGATCCAGAAAAAGCAGGCAATCATGGGTGAATCAGCAGTAATAGCCCACCGAGTACTCGGAGACAAAAAAAAAAAAAAACAGTCCAACAAATAGAGGAGGGGGAGGGGGGAGTGCAAAAAGGCTGCAGCTATGTTTGCTATGAGCTGTGCGCTCCACTGCGTCGGCAATGAATGTGTGATGCGATGTCATTAATTAAAAAAATGTGTGATGCGAGAGAGCATGATAACAGCGGCATCATTCGGTGTTACGGACCGATAACACCGGGACGGGAGTAGGTGATTGAGCCATGATGGTGCCGAGGGTACACAACCAGCACCGAATAGGAAGGACGAACCTGGGGCAGGAGCGGCGGGGGGGCTTGGTGCGCGGCCGCGCCGCGCGGAGGGGTGAAGGCCGGCGATGGCAGAAGTTGCGCCGTCGACCTCACCGAAGAAGAGAAGGAAGCACCTGAGCAAATGGCCGTGGCGATGGGTTCGGATCAGCAGGGGAGACAACAAACAAAACAAGATAGCCGAGGCGAGGAGGGGGAGAGGAGATTTGGATCTGGGTGGGAAGCGTACCAGCCGAAACCGAGGAGGACGAATGAACGGCGACACGAGGCCCGCCCACCTTCGCGCGGATCTCGGCTGGACGGACGGAGGCAGGCGAGGGGGCCGCCGCCGCTTTTGTGGCTGGCGGGGCGAGGATCCAGCGGATGGAGGGAGGGGGGGAGAGCGCGGGGAAGGCGGAACAAAAGGTGAGAGAGACGACGAGAACGCGAGGGAGTGAACTGACTGAAGCGAAAAAGCGGGTGTGGTGGGGGGATTAGGGAGATGATGCCCCGCAATTACAGTGATTTTAGCGAGGGCGGCGGGGGTAGATTAGCGTGGTCCGTGCCCGTGCCGTGCCAGTGCCAGCGTGCCCACTGCCGCGTTCGCTGCTGCTTCTCGCCTGGGTCTTCTTCCCTTGCGTTGCGTTCCCATGTGTCGTGTCGTGTGTGAGCGAATCGAAGCGGCTGGCCTGCTGCTGCCAGGTGCCACCGTGCCAGCTACCAGCCCAGACGGCTGCCGAGCCGGGAGCGGCAGGGCGGCAGGCCGGCTGCGGATGGAGTGGCAGTAGCGGCGCAGGCCCTAGTACGTCGTGTCAAACGTGAATCAAGTCGCCCGTCCGAGAGAGTAGGGGCTCGTTTGGCACGCCTCCCGCCGGCTCCGGCTCCAGAGCGGCAGGGCGGCTGCGGATGGAGTGGCAGTAGCGGCGCAGGCCCCAGTACGTCGTGTCAAACGTGCATCAAGTCGCCCGTCCGAGAGAGCAGGGGCTCGTTTGGCTCCCGTCGGCTCTGGCTACCGTAGCGCTACTGTAGCACGGAGCAGCAGGAGCTTGAAATCGTGGCTTCTCTGGCTCCTCTTCATTTTCTACCTCGATTCTCGAACGGCTCCTGCTACAGTGTTAAAAAAAGGTGTCGCTACAGTGCCACAGAGGAGGAGCCGGAGCACCCAGGAGCTGCGACAAAGAGGGCCTAGGATCGCCCAGCGAGCACGAATCCCGCCCAACAAAATCTAAGGTCCAAAAAGACCATGATCCTCTGTCTCCGCGAAAGAAACTAACGTTTCCTTTTTTTTTTCTTTAACTTTTTTTTCCTTTGTACTTCATCATTCAACAATCCCCTCAATGATCCCACGAGCTCAAAGCCAGTTAAGCGACAGCCTCCACGCTCAATTAGTGCCACGAGATGCAAATCGACAATGCAAATGGACCAGAGCATCTCTAATTTCACCAAAATGTGAGCCAAAGTTATGCAAATGAGTGGAGTATGATGCTTAGGCCCCGTTTAGATCAATTTTTTTTTGGATTTTGGCTACTGTAGCACTTTCGTTTTTATTTGGCAATTAGTGTCTAATTATGGACTAATTAGGTTCGAAAGGTTCGTCTCGCGATTTCTCACCCAACTGTGCAATTAGTTTTTTTTCGTCTACATTTAGTACTCTATATATGTGCCGCAAGATTCGATGTGACGGATACTATACAAAAAAAATTTTGGCTTTTGGGTGGCATCTAAACGGGGCCTTAGCTCTCCAAGAGTGTATACCAGTGTTAGGGATACCTAGAGAGTGACCAAGGCCGACTACCCCATCTATTTATAGGCCCACTCGATAATCAAACAATTACCCTCTTGAGTCAGCTTCTACATGACCAGCGAACAACTTCGGTGGAGCACCAGATGCGCATCGGAGTGCTCTCCAACAGGTATTTTCCAACAACTAAAAAATTATCCATTGAACTATTGCAACTCCGGTGACAGCTCCGGTACCGCATTGGACGGCTCCAATGAGCACGGCCAGCGAGTCCCCGAAAACACCTTCACTGAAATCAAGTCCGGTGACTTGTCTAGTGGTGCACCGGACAGCATCGGTGCGTGTTAGCACTCAAACTCCCTGTTACAACCCTCTCTGGTGTGTTATCAAAAAAGACCTCTATGGTGTAAAGGTGTAACTTCAAACTCCCTGTTACAACCCTCTCTGGTGTGTTATCAAAAAAGACCTCTATGGTGTAAAGGTGTAACTCAAGATCCGATGACCCCACCAGATAGCTCCTGGGGGCTTTGAATTTCCTCGCGCTCTGTCAAGCCAGCACTGGATCCCACCGGTGCCACCACTCTTGTGCCCAGCGGAAGGCAATGTGCTAGGCTGAAATTTCTCTCAAGTCAGGGCACTGATCAAGAGCTCCAGTGCCACACCGAACAGCTCTGGAAGTGCAAAACAACACTGCCAACAACTCTTATCTCCCACTTCGCAAGTGTGCCAACTCCCAAATGTTTTGTTAAATATCTAAGCACTTGACTTATGATTTCTTAAAGTGTTTTCAAAACATTTTCGCTTGCTACACCACGGCACTAGGTGTCGATAGAATATCGTCGGCAGTCCTCCGAGGGGTATCCCACGAAGGTAGATTGATCGACAGAGGTGCACGTAATCAAGAATAAGAAGGCAACAGAGACACAAGAGTTAGACAGGTTAGGGCCGTCTGCACGACGTAATACCCTACTCCTGTGGTCCGTTGGTTTATATTGGCTATCGTATGATATTGCGTGTGTTTTGAGGGGTCCCCTACCCGCCTTTATATAGCTGGGGGTAGGGTTACAAGTGCTTAGATCTAGAAGATAACCGGTAAGTAATAACATATTACAGGAATTATGGGATCGAGCATATCCTAACAGATTTCGTAGCATCTTCAGGATATCGCCCTTGATGTCTTGCGGTACACGCCGAGCAGTACCGTGCACCGTAAGTCTTCATCTTGTGGGCTAGACCACCCCTGGCGGCGCAGCCCATGTCGTACCCCCCACAACTAGTCCCCGAGCATCTTGTATCCGCTGTGCAACGCCGTCTTGAGCTTATCTGAGCAAGTGTAAACAAAGCCGAGCAGTCAGACTCATAGTCTGACCACCCTAATGAGTCGCCGAGCAGTTGTGGACCGTAACCGACCAGCTTAACTGTCCAGCCGAGCCCAGGCTTACCCAAGTAAGGCTTGCCAGAAGGATGTAAGGAGCTCAAGTTCAAAATCGAAAATTCTCTCGCTGTGAATCAAATGTGCTCACTTAGAGTCCGACCACGAGAAAGGGAGATAATCTTCTTCAACTTCGGGAGGCACGGAGTCTTCTAATGAACAGGTTAAAGAAAACACACTTACCGTAAGGTAAAGTGTACCCACTTAGTTTCCGAGCCTAACAGTAGGTGACGTGGTCGCGTGGTGTCAGGGTCTAGAAAGTAGAAGAAAGACAAAAAAAACCAGCCGAACAGGCAACCAGTCCAAGGGCTGAGCCCTAAAATGAAAAAGTGCATATTCACCGTAAGGTGAAGTGTGCCCACTTAGTCCCCAAGCCTGACAGTAGGTGACGTGGTCATGTGGTGCTGGGGTTAGAAACAACGGTAACCAGAAAAAAGTCCCCAGTATGGTGAGAAACCGAATCATAATGATGACGTAGTCCCCGAGCCATAAGGGAAAATCTCGGATAAATCAAGAAGTGTCGATTACTCAAATCGTGGAGAAAAAACCGGAGTAATGACTGTATAGTAGAAATTACTGAGCCTTGATGGTATTGCGGAGAGGTCGGCGAATATTCGGTGTGCAATATTGAGTTACGTCGAAAAATGGGCGATATGGGCCGTAATTGCGCGGAAGCCTAGATAACGGCCTAGCATGCCGCTTTGGGTAATTCGGAAGGGCGCAAATCAGCATGGTGCGGTTTCCCACCTTTGCCACTCCATCACTTGGTCTTCCTCCTCGCCCTCGCGCTCCCCCATTCGCATTCACACGCGCTTCGTCACTAGGGCTAAAAAGCTTGCGTAAAGGGACCAGTTCCGATCTAGATCTGAGGGAATGGCACAGAAGAGGGGAGGTGGTAACGCGAAGAAGGCGGTTACCGGGGTGAGCCATGACAAGGAATGGGTACCGTCACTCATGGGGGAAACGGAGCTCAACGAGATGGTGGAGGCGGGCGTTCTTCCTAATCGTGTCATCGCTGGATGGCGTTTGGGTGACGGTGAGCCCTATCTGATGCCACACACCGACGAACTCGTTGTATTCAAAGATTACTTTTGGCGTGGATTAGGGCTTTCGGTACACCCTTTCTTGTGAGATCTGTTGGAGTATTGGGGAGTGAGCTTATGTAATCTTCATCCGAACACTATTTTGCACATTTATGTGTTTATCCACTTCTGTGAGGTTTATCTTGGCATTCTTCCCCATTTCAATATCTTTCGACACTTTTTCTGGCTCAAGAAGAAAGGAGGGAGTGGTTCCAAAGTTGTCGGCGGTGTGTATCTATGCTCCACGATGGGATGGCGAGCGAATACATTCATGTGCCACTGAATACCTCGTTGAATGGGTGGAATGTCAGGTGGTTCTATATGAAGCAAACTGATTCTACCGTTCGATGTGATATTGACCAGATTCTAGAGAATCAAATGAGCTAGTCGAAGAAAACAACCAGTGCCGATATGGAACAGGTGAAGGGGCTCCTCGAGCAAATGAGGGGCATGAAGATGAGCGGAGTGGTGGTGGCGGTAAACTTCATACTGCGCCGCGTCTAGCCCTGCAAGGAGAGGGCTCATGTGGGCTTTGACTTTAAAGGAGATACTGACGGCACCTGGGAGAGGACAAAGAACCTGACGAAGGAGGCTGTGCTACACCGGGCCACTAAACTATTCACTCCAAACGTGTCAAGTCATACACCGTGCGGGGGCAGCCAAAATCTTTCAACTGCATGAACTCACCTCCTTAGGTAAAAATCTCGACTATTGTTCCTGGTGCTTTTTATCCCGGGCCAACGCTGAGTAGTGGAATAATTTGCTTGTGGAAAAATCAATTGGCAGGAACGGGCGGCGTACTTCTCGGGTGTGCCGAGGAGCGAATGGCCAGAGGAAGTGGATGCCAGGTCGACCACTTAGCTAGAGGAAGGTGCCGTCAGCACCTCGTCCGAATACAGAGGTGAAGGTGCTAGTCAAAAGTGGAGTCCCCCCCGGTATCGGAGAAAGTTCAGGGAAAAGGGTGACGAAAAATGAGCCAGCCCAAAAGAAAATAAGAACGGCGGATGTAGCTCCCCACAAGCCGGTCGGCATCTCATTTGGTGGTGGTCAGACCGCTCGGGCATAGAGTGCGGCGATATCCGAGTGGTCGGAAGACGATGAGGCTCCAGTAGCTCCCCCTCCAGCACCAAAACATCATCGTGCGGAATGCATGTGGAGGTATGATCGAAGGGAGGAGCAGACGCCCAGCGTCGAGTCCCCGAGAAGCAGCCAGCGGAGAAGACGTCGACGATAGGGGCCACAAGACCACCAGCCCAGGACACACAGGTCGACCCCAGAGCAGGGCCTAGGAGCTCGAGAAGGTAGCACCGATTCAGAACCATTCATCGGGAAGCTGACATGTAGGTATCTTTGCTTTGGGATCGGTGGCTGTCCAATCTTTATAGTGGCGGTGATCGATGGGCTAATCTGATGCAGAATGGGGCGTGCAGAGGATCTAAATCCTTCAGACCAGATTGGCGAGCACGGATACATTATGGACAAACTCCATCCTAGAGTCCCTAGGCACTCATCGGTTTACGGAGGATTCGACCACCGCTGCTGATGGAGTTGGAGGTGGAGGGCGGTCGGCGACAACGATGGGCGATTTGATAGAGATGCCAGGAGCAACAGTGAGAGCCACTGAGTCTTCAAAGGTGGAAGTGGGAGTTGCTGGAGCTACGCCAGAATTGGGGGCGCAGGGGTCGGTAGCGTCGGAGGAGCAAGCGGCGCACCCTGAGATGCCACAGGGCGTGGTCGGTCGCTCTATGCGGCCACCGAGCCTTTAGGGAATGCCACCGGCTATGGAGGAAGAGGACGAGGTCAAGGAGACCAAGCATGGAGGATCATGACCTCAGACCGTCCGCATCTTCCGCAAGCAAGGGGACTAAATTATGGTCGTAGAAGAGGAGGACACCACCAGGGAGGTGAAGAGGCTACAGTCCACCCTTTGCACAGCTATGAAGCAAATAGAGGTTAGTGTTGCGTCAGTGGTGTCCGTCTTTGGCGTTGGAGACTAAGGTCTTTTATAATCTTGGTGCTTTGCAGGGCATAGCGCGGACTGCTGTACAACGGTAGCAGTTGATCAAAAGGATAGAGCCCCTCACCGAGGAGAACGAGAAACTAAGGGAGGCAATGAAACTAATGGAGAAGAACGTCCAAAGGGCCCAATGCAAAAGGGATCTTGCTGAATCAAAGACCAAGGACCTAGAGTACCAAAAGGGGACCCTATCCGATCAGTTAAGAACAGTCTCCGTACAGTTGAGGAACACGTCTGAGCAGCTAAAAGGCATCTCCAAGCAAAAAAAAGGGTATCCCTAATCGGTGAGCTTGTTCCGCATTGTCGACCGACCATAATGTAGCCATTGTTTACTGTGTTTGTAGAGCAAGATGCGGAGCTCGGTTAGTTGCATCAAGTTATCGGTCAACTCCAAGAGGAGAAGGAAAAAGCGTCTGGGCGAGCGGAGAAATTGGCCGAGGATCTAGAAGGTGAGTAGTTCATGGTTAGAGTTGTTGCTGAAATGATTTCTTCATTCGATGGATCCCTTTGGTGTCTGCAAAATACCGTCAAAGAACTAAGGCGTAATTCGATGCACTGGATCTAGAGGCAAAAATCTAGAGGGTAAAATTTGACGCCGTGGTGGCCAAAGTTAGGCCGGTGCTCGACTATTTTTATATGGAGGTAGCTCCTTAGCCCGACGATAGGCTGCCCTGTCCAGACGCCATCATTGATAGGAGCAAGGCAACGTGGGAGAACTTCAAAGGCTTCAACTGAGATATCGTTGTCTTCATCGTGACGCATGCCCTGGCGATGGTCTGGTCCCACTACCCTGTGATTAATCTTCGAGCGATAGGGGCTGGATTCACCAGAGGGATGAGTGCAACGAAAGAGTAGCAGCTGAAAGATGAGGTGGAGGACGTGACGAAGAGGTTGGCCGGCGATGTCGATCTATTCGGTGAGGTAGACGGTGATGGCCAAGCTCAATAGCCTAAGTGGGGAGGAACCTATATGGGACAACTAGAAAGGGGAGTTAGATGCATGAGGGCCTAAGCAAACATTTGTGTATTTGTATAAATGTTGTAAGTAGACGACATATGCGTGTTCAGGTGTCTTTCTAGTGCTTGCGATGAAAAAGAGACTGTTGTTAACCCTAACGTGTTTATACGTGGTATAAGTAGTGTCCGAGCAGTTAGTTCGTTACTGGGCTCTTGGCCTTGGCTAGCCCATATTCCATAACATCGAGCGCTAGAGCCCATGCACGTCTAGGAGTGGCAGACATGACCGAGGAACCACTACCGACCACCCATAACACAGAGTGCTGGAGCCCATAGCACGTGTAGAGAGAGATCAGAGATAGGGTTTTCTCCAAAGAACTCAGAGCGGGACGTTTGCTGCTCGATGGTTGGCGGAATATCTTAAAGATATTTTAGTATGGAGAAGCTGGGCGAAGTGTTTATGGAGATCATGTATAATTACCAGAGTTTATTGAGGTGTAGCTTGGAGCTAGTGATCATATATAGAGATTAAACTGGAGTGGAGAAATAATGGAGACAATTTATGGCAACGAAAACTTTATTCATTATGAAGTGGAGAGTACATATCTAGAGCGTTTCAAGGATAGAAACGTATAAGGTGCTCGATGTGCCATGAATTGGAGATATTGATTCTCTCCATGTCACATAGCCGGTAAGACCCTGGTCGGGTAACCCCTTTGACCATGTAAGACCCTTCCTAGGGGGAGGAGAGCTTGTGCATCCCTTCGGTTTTTTTTGCTTTCTATGGAGAACGAGGTCACCGACCGCAAATGAACGACCTTTGATATTGCGATTGTAGTATCTTCGCAGGCTTTCTAGGTATTTGGCTGTGCGGATGCAAGTGATCAAGCGTTCTTCTTTGGCTCTATCAACGTCCTCTGTCCGAACAGCTGTGGCTTGCTCTTCATTATAATGCTCCACCCTAGGTGCTCAAAAGACAATGTCCGCAGGAAATATGGCTTTTGAGCCATAGACCAAAAAATATAGAGATACACCCGTGTTATGACTAGCTTGAGTGCACAGTCCCCAGACCACAGCTAGGAGCTCTTTGAGCCATCTACCCAGATGCTTTTCCTCTTTCTAGTATAGTCTCTTTTTGAGGGCATCGAGGATCATGCCATTCGGCCGTTTGACCTATTCATTAGCTCTAGGTGGGCAACAGATATGTATTTGATAGAGATGTATTGGTCTTCATAGAAGTCCTAAAAATGGTGACCAGTGAATGTAGTTCCGAGGTCAGTGATAATACTGTTTGGGAGACCGAATCTATGGATGATATCTTCGAAGAGCTCAACTGCCTTCTTTGCAGTGGCCAAAACAAGTGGCTTGTATTCGATCCATTTGGAGAACTTGTCAATGGTGACGTATGTGTACCAAAAACCACCTGGCGTAGGCTTGAAAGGCCCGGTCATGTCCAGTCCCTAGCATGCAAAATGCCAAATAGTTGGGATGGTCTACAATTCCTACGCCGGCACGTGTATTTGCTTGGCAAAAAATTGACATCCTTCATAATGTCGGACAAGGTCTTCAGCGTCGGTGATGGCCGTAGGCCAATAAAAACTAGCTTGGAAAGCTTTGTCGATCAGGTTTCTGGAGGCCGCATGATTGCCACAGGAACTAGAGTGAATTTCAAAGGAGTAATTTTGCACCCTCTTCTCGGGTGATGCATTTCTGCAGTATCCCTTCCTTAGCGCTTTTCCTCATCAATTTCCTATCTACCAGCACGTAATGCTTGCTATGATGGATGAGACATTCAGTTTCGGTCTTATCGGTGGGTACATCAGCACTGATGAGGTACTTGATGAATTGTTCCCTCCAATCTACGACCGGTGAAGGTACTGTAAGTACCAGCTGCTCGGCGGGGGGAACTTCTTGAACTTCCTTCTCTTCCTTAATAGATGGCGTAAAGAGGTCTTGGACGAAGACCCTAGGCAGAATCATGGTGTGAGAAGAGCCTCTCTTAGACAGGTGGTCAGCGAGCTGATTTTGGTCTCGTACCACGTGGTGGTACTCGATACCGTAGAACTTTCCTTCGAGTTTCCTGATCTCGGTGTAGTATGCATTCATCTTCTCACTGGAATAGGACCAATCTTTGTTGACTTGGTTGATGACCAGCGCAGAGTCTTCGTATACCATGAGGCATTTGACGCTGAGCTCGACAACTATACAAAGTCCGTGGAGACATGCTTCATATTCCACGGCATTGTTGGAAGCTGGAAAATGAATTGGAAGAACGTATCGGAGATTGTCCTTAGTCGGAGTAATGAATAAAATGCTAGCACCAGCACCGTTGATGTTGAGGGCACCATCGAAATACATTATCCAGTGCTCGGGACAAGCAGCGGGGATGGGCACTTGGATCTCGGTCCACTTAGCTATGAAGTCAGCCAGTGCCTGTGACTTAATGGTCGGCCTGCTTCTGAATTTCTATAGAATAAGTGCCAAGCTTGACTGCCCACTTGATGATGCGGCCGTTGGCCTCTTTGTTACGGACGATGTCCCCTAGAGGGAACTCGGTAACCATGACAATCTTGTAGTACTCGAAGTAATGATAGAGCTTGCACGACGTGACTAGAATGGCGTATAACAGCTTCTAAACCTAAGGGTAATGAGTTTTGGACTCATTAAGAACCTCACTGATGAAGTAGACCGGACGTTGTACCTTATAGGCGTGTCCAACTTCCTCGCGCTCGATGATGATAGCTATGCTAATGACGCGAGAAGTGGCGACAATATAGATCAATAGGGTTTCGTCTGGTTGAGGCACCATCATGATCAGGGGCTTCATTAAAAACAACTTGAGCTACTCAAAGGCCGCATCAGCTTCCTCCGACCAGGAGAAGCTTTCAGAGGCCTTGAGTAGTTTGAAGAACGGTAGTCCCTTTTCACTAAGGCGTGATATAAAGCGGCTGAGAGCAGCCATGCACCCTATGAGCTTTTGTATATCCTTTATGTAGGTTGGCCATTTCAAATTGGTAATGGCAGAGACCTTGTTGGGGTTGGGTTCGATGCCATGGGTGCTGACGATGTAGCCCAGGAGTATGCTGGATGGAACTCCAAAGATGCACTTTGAAGGGTTCAACTTCCATCTGCATCTTTTTAGGTTGGCGAATGTTTCTTCGAGGTCGGCGATGAGACTATCAGTGATTTTGGATTTGACGACCACATCGTCGATGTAAGCTTTGATGTTGCAGCCTATCTATTGGTCAAGGCACATCTGGATGGCCCTTTGGTAGGTCACCGCGACATTTTTGAGTCCGAAAGACATGGTGGTATAGCAATATGCACCGAAAGGCATGATGAATGATGTTTTGATCTGGTCGTCCTCTTTGAGTGATATCTGGTGATAGGAGCCACTCAGGATGATATACTTTAATAATTCTAGCTACTAGGAGCCATTTTATTTCTACCCTAATAGCCTCTTTCTTGTTTGGCACGAATCGTTAGAGCTTCTGCTTGATCAGCTTGGCAGTCGGCGAGACATTCAAGGAGTGCTTGATCTTCTCCTGTGGTACCCCAGCATGTCTATAGGTTTCCAAGCAAAAATGTCGATGTTGGCACATAGGAAGGAGACGAGCATCCTTTCCTATTTAGGGTCAAGATGAGCCCCAATCTTGGTGGTCTTGGTGGGGTCATCGAGGCTGAGGTCGACCTCCCTCATTTCCTTAGACTTGGTGGAGGCACGTGGAGGCTCCAACGCTGGGATATCCAGGTCATCGGTGGGCACCATCTTAGCATCGATGACCATAATGGCCATCTGGATGGAGAGGTCGATGGCTTTAGTGAGGGAGAGACTTTCTATTTCGCAAGCATAGGCGATAGAGAGGTTATCCCACAGAGTCAGAACTCCTGTAGGTGTGGGCATCTTCAATACTAGATAGGCATAGTGTGGTATGGCCATGAACTTGGCCAGAGCTGGCTAACCAAGTATGGCATGGTAGGTGGTGTTGAAGTCAGCGACGTAGAACTTGATATGCTCGACATAGAAGTTGCTAGCCGTGCCAAATTGTACCAGGAGGGTGATCTCTCCAAGCGGTCGGGATGTCCTACCAGGTACCACCCCCTAGAAGGAGTCAAAGGGGGTGAGGTCTTCTACTCCAAGGCCTAGCTCCTTTAGGGCTCTAGCGAAGAGAAGGTTCAGGGCGCTTCCACCGTCGACGAGTACTTTCCTGAAGAGTACCTTCTTGATGGTTTCATCGAGAATAAGGGGGAAACGCCCTGTGTAAGGGATGTTCGTCCACTAGTTAGCCCTACTGAAGGTGATGGGGATCTCAGACCAGGGGCGATAGCTGGGGTCGGCGATAGCATCTTCTGTGTTGACGGTGAGCACCCGGCGGGCAGTGAGTTTTTGATCTCTTTTGTTCTCGATGGTGGTGAGGCCTCTGAAGATAGTGGGAACCACTTTATCATGATCCTAGAAGGCATTATTGTTGTCCCTAGGTGGTCGGCGACCTCTGGCTCCATCATCATTGTCGTCGTCTTTAGCCAAGCCAAGGCAGTCCTTCATCTTGTGCTTGCTGTTCTTGTAGAGGAGGCATGGTCCTTCGAGGATTTTCATGTACTGCTCGTCATAGTTACATTTGGCGCGGGGCTCATCAACGGTGGCGATGATGTTGTCTGGTCGGCGGCGGTGATACTAACCAACTTTAGAGCCTTCTAGCCAATCGCGGCCTCTGTTCTGATGGTGGTTGCGGTCGTTGTAGCAGCGGTCACTGTGGCATCATTCATCGAGGCGATCATTGCTATGGTGAGTTGGGCGGTGAGTGCACGCATCCTCGTTTAATCAAACTTCAGCCTCCTCAGTGTCGGCGTATTGATCGGTGGTTGTGATCATCTCACCAATTCCCTTTGGCGGCTTACGATTGAATTTGGAGCAGAGGTCACGGTGATGGAGTCATCTAACAAAGGCGGTGATGACTTCTGCTTCCATGATGTTGGGAATAGAATTCCTCATCTTAGAAAATTATCTGTTGTAACTACGGAGAAGCTTGGATGGTTTTTGATAAATACGATTCAAATCATGCTTGGTGTCCGGCCAAGTACATGTAGCCATGTAATTGTTGGTGAAGACCTTCTTCAACTATTCCTAAGATTCGATGGAATCTAGGGCGTGCTCGTGAGCTAGTTCATTGCGGTCGGCGTGAGCATGATGGGAAGATAGTTCGCCATGACACTGGTATCTCCTCCGGCAGCATGCATAGCGGTGCCATAAGCTTGTAGCCACTGTGTGGGATTCATCCACCCCTCGTTGGGCTCGACCCCGATGATTTTGAAACCACAGGGCCACTAGAGTGTTTGGAGTGCTCTCGTGAATGCTCGAGGCCCTTCGGGATCGTCACCGTTAGGATCAAGAGCATTGCCGACGTTTAGTGGCTGGAGGGCTACATCTTGATTACCGAATTCTTGCTTGTATTCTTGACGCTGATGTACTTCCTCCTCTTGCCAAGAGAAACAACGCCCATCAATGTGACGTCGTGCATCCCAGAGGTTGTTGATGTGTTCTCGGACATCTTGATCGACTTCTTGGTCATGTTGGCGAGGGTTGTTCATATGGTTCCCCCTAGCTCTCCCTAGCGGGGTTGTCTATCATCACGATGTTGGTTGGTGAAATAGCTTCTGCTGGGGCGGCTATTGGATCTTGGCACGTCGGATCGGTGATTTGAGCTTGTCGAGTTGGAAGGTCCTTGATCTTGGCGGATCTCGTTGACCTAGCAGTACACAACTTTAAGCATTGCGGTGACCTCTGGCATTTGTTTGAGCCGAGCGAGCTTGTTAGCAGCCATGACCAAGTTGGCACTTGGGGTCTTGAAGACATTATGGCCGTCAACACGGATGAATTCATCGTCGAGGTTGCGGTGGAGTGGGCGTGGCCTCCATTGCGAGTCGAGTTGTTCTCTGTTGCGAGCAGCCTCGGCTAGCACAATGGCAGCCTCATTCGCTCGGTGCTGCGCTCAGTTGGCGTTTCTGTTGATGCGAGCTACGCGGTCCTCATCGGTTTCTCCATCCCGTGGAGGGCTTCCGATGCTGACATTAAAAATCCCACCCCCACGGAAGGGTGGAAAAGGAGGTTGGGCGGCGGTGGTTTCAGCGACAATCTCCGTAGAGCCCTGGGGCTCAGAGTCTGGATTTTCCTCCAGAATCATGTGGAGGGATTCTTTGGGATATTGGCCAATTTACAGCATGTTGACAGTCGGCGAGAGCTAGACAGTGATCAGGTCGATGAGAGGATAGATGTCTCCAATCTGGTCGGTGAATTTGTCCCTTAAGGCATCCTAATGGATGGCGGCCATATCCCCTGGAGTTTGCTGATCGGCTTCCGATAGATCGGAACCAGAAGGTGGTCGGCGCTGAACTAGAGTGGCCAGAGCCAATTCCGTGAGGGAGAGGCAATCGGTGAGCTTCTAGCCGACCTGATCGATAGATGCGATCAGATCATCGTTGTTGACCTGCTTCCTCAAGTAGCGGGGCAGCAGGCGATGAGTTGGTGGTGAAGACAACCTCGGAAGCGGTTCCAAGATCGGATATGCTATTGCAGGCGTTGGTGTGGTTGATGTAGAATCGATCTGCACTGGCTTGATGATCTCTCCATCTCCATCAACATTGATGACCTAGGAGATCAATCCGACCGTAAAGATCTGGCTAGGCTTTGGAGAGGACGAAGAGCCTGAAAAGTGTACCATCTTATTCGTCATGGAAACAACATGCACACCCCTACCTAATGCGCCAACTATCGATAGAATATCATCGGCAGTCCTCCAAGGGGTATCCCATGAAGGTAGATTGATCGGCAGTGGTGCACATAATCAAGAACAAGAAGGCAACAGAGACATAAGAGTTAGATAGGTCCGGGCCATCTATACGATGTAATACCCTACTCCTATGGTCTATTGGTTTGTATTGGCTATCGTATGATATTACGTGTATTTTGAGGGGGTCCCCTACCCGCCTTATATAGCTGGGGGTAGGGTTACAAGTCGGTTAGATCTAGGAGATAACCAATAAGTAATAACAGATTACAGAAATCACAGGATCAAGCATATCCTAATAGATCTTGTAGCATCTTCAAGATATCACCCTTGATGTCTTGTGGTACACGCCGAGCAGTATCGTGCACCGTAAGTCTTTATCTTGTGGGCTGAACCACCCCTGGCGACGTAGCCCATGTAGTCTGTCGTGGGTATCTGAGGTCATACCCCCACACTAGGTCTAATGTAATGCATATTAATCAACACCTAATTGCACTAGATGACCATGTTTGCTCTTAGAGTTCCCCACTTAATAGTACAAGCATCTATCTAAAATCCGACCACATACTCTATTGCGTCTCGACCGGTGAAAACAAAACTCTATCATATACCTTTGCCTTTGGGCTTGCTTCCACCTCTTCATCTTCTCCAAGCGTGAGCTTGCTCAATTTGGATTGATCACCCTTCATCCACCTTCAAGCCTTGCTCACCATCTTAGTGTGGACCTAACCTAGCTTAATCAACACTTAGCAAGAGGCTAGTCCACTAGTTGTCTCTATTTCCAAAACCAAATATGGAGCTTTCACTTAGGAGGGGAAGGTAGTGGTGAGGCAAGCCTAGGAAGACTTGATGTAGGCCCATTGGCCACACCGACAACTTCTATATGGCTTCCACTACTCCTCTTAAGTCCATATGTGCCTACAGAGGCAAGATACCAGCAGTTCTGTGTGGTGATGGAGGCAAGTGGCCATACGAAATATGGATGGAAGGAGAGGCCATTAGTTCGGAGAATTAGAAAGAGGCAAACCGGTGCTGGGCTAAAGGTGAGTGAGTGTGTGGGCTAGATGTTCCAAATACACTATACATGCTCTAGGAGAACATGCCTCCATGTCCATTACTTGTCATTCACCACATCAGTCAACATATTCATTGATGTGATCAACATGTATATTCATTCAATATTCAATATTCAATGATCAACAAATCAATAATTGTTTGATGGTTCATTACATTATTTAAAAAAACTAACAAAGAAGTAGAGATTATAGTTCTTTAGACTAAGGAATGAATACCTTAGTCAGTATTAGTGGTGCTAAATATATTTTGTGGCTAAGCTAAATAGTGGTATTTAGTGGAGCTAAAGCATCATTAACGGTAAAATCGAAGAAATTGACAATATCATCGACGTAGACTCTATAAAAAATATTATAACGAAGCTACAATAATACTATAGAGGGCTATATATGCTGACATTATTCCATGGTATTTTTCTTAACACCTCTTCTTTTTCTCTCTCTGCCTACCGAGATGGGATGCCGATCTGAAACCAACTATCTTTCCACTTCTATAGCTTCTAATTCAAAAAAAGATCAATTACCCCTAATCCTATTTCTAACCCTTTTTCTCTTCGGTGGCATTTAAATGGTAGGAGGGATACAGAAAAGGTTATGAACTAGGAAATATAGAGCTAGTTATTGAAAGCTCTAGTTTGGTTTTGGTGAATTGATGAAACCCTAAGTGCTAACCTAGTTTATCAAAGTGATCATGAGATAGGTAGCACTATTGCAAGTGGTGGAGCAATGGTGAAGATCACGATGATGATGTGACCATGGTGATGATCAAGTGCTTGGACTTGGAAAAGAAGAAAGAGAAAAACAAAAAGCTCAAGGCAAAGGTGAAACTTGATAGGAACTTTTTGGTTTGGTGATCGAGACACTTAGCGAGTGTGATCACATTTAGGATCGATAGTCGTACTATTAAGAGAGGTGAAACTCGTATCAAAATACGGTTATCAAAGTGCCACTAGATGCTCTAACTCATTGCATATGCATTTAGATTCTAGTGAGTGCTAACACCCTTGAAAATATTTGTGAAAATATGCTAACACACGTGCACAAAGTGAAACACTTGGTGTTTGACACATTTGAGCAAGGGTGGAGAAGTTGGTGAAGTGAAGGATGTGATTGTCACTGTGAAACAGCGACCGGATATAGATCACGAAGTGACCGGACGGTCAGGCGGGTGAGTCCGGTCCCTGCTGACGTACGCTGACGCAATGCGGAGGAGCTGACCAGAGAGGACCGGACGCTGAGCGCGCTAGGTCATAGTTTTGCCTCTCTAGAACCTCTCTGGAGTCGACCTGACGTTGCACAGTGGTGGTCAGCTGCGTGTCCAGTGAAAGGGTGAAGGCTTGGGCGCACGCGGGCTGAAGTGAGCATCGATGTGTCCGGTCATGGGCTGTGATGCGTCCATTCGTTCTTTAACACGCGCAAAGAAGCAAGTTGACCATTGAAATCGTACGCGTGAGGTTGAACACAGGGGACACGTGGACGGTGATCGGTGACTGGACGCTAGGGCTGGTGCGTCCGGTCGATCTGACCGGCGCGTCCGGTCGCCCCGAGTTGGGCTACAGTGAGAGCCCAACGACTCTATATCGAGAGGGTCTCTATTTAAGCCCCATGGTTGGCTCAAGCTCATGTTTTTGTCCATTTGCATTGACATGGCAACCTTGTGAGCTTAGCCAAAGCCTTCCCACTCATCTCCATCATAGATTGATCATCTTTGTGAGATTGAGAGTGAATCCAAGTGCATTGCTTGAGTGATTGCATCTAGAGGTACTTGGTATTTGTGTTTCGCTGTGAATTTCGCTTGTTACTCTTGGTGGTTGCCGCCACCTAGACGGCTTGGTGCAGCAAGAATCGTCGAGCGGAGGAAGGTGCTTGTATCCTGCTCCAATCGTAGTGATTGTGAGGGGTTCTTGACCTTTCCTCGGCGAAGAGCCAAAAGGTACTCTAGTGGATTGCTCGTGGCTTGTGTGATCCTCATCTTGTGTTGGTTGTGCGGCACCCTATTGAGGGTTTGATATGTGATACCAATTAGCGCGTGAACCTCCAAGTGAGTGTATCGCCACAATGGGGAGTAGTTTGCCGGCAAGCAAGTGAACCTCGGTGAAAAATTATTGTGTCACCTCTTATCACCAGGACTCTATTGTAATTGATTGGCTTCATCTTGTGATTGGCACACCACTCTACACGGTGGTATAAACATCTCAACCACTTGTGTATTTACATTCATAGTGTAGCTAAACTCTTCATTGTAATTAGGTTTGAGAGCTAGCTTGTGTCGTATCTAGTGGTTAGTGGTCTCTTTAGTTAGTCATTGAGAGCTCACTAACTTAGTGTTGTGACACAACCTTTGTATGCCTAGAGATCATATAGACTAGAATTGTGGTAGGTGGCTTGCATTTTAGTAGGCTAGCGTAACATTTGCTTCGCCTCATAATTGTCTAACCATTTTGTTTAATGTTGTTATAGAAATTTTTATAGGCTATTCACCCCCTTCTAGCCATTAGGACATTTCAAATATAGAATGGAAAATGAAGGTTGGAAAGCAAATCCTCTGTTTGGATGAGATTAGGTATAGGTTTAGGTTTGGAAGTGGGACCATGTCAGTTTCAATTAAAAAAATGCAAACCCGTGACCTGTGAGGGCATGATTCTTATCCATAGGACCACATCCACAGGAAGCCTTCCACTCTGCCTGGCTGCAAGCAAAGCTACTTGCGGCATCACCGAATTGAGCAGCTGCTCCAACCGTTCTGCGGCTAAGGCACAAGGTGGCATCGGCGGCTGTGTGGCTGCGAGGTGAGGGGTGTCTATGATGGTGACCTAGGCGTGAGGGGTCCGGCGGCATCCCTTAGGCAAGCAAGGCGACAGATCGCTCCCGCAGCCCACATCTCCTACGTCCTGCACGAGAGCAAGGCTTCGGTGGCCTGCTGGCGCCGCGCAAGCAAGGCGATGATAGCTCCAAAGCCCGTGCACGTGGTGGAAGGAAACGATAGTTCTATAGGCCCGCGTGCGAGCAAGGCGAACGTGGCTCCGACTGCCCAGCGCATGGGAGACAAGCGCTGAAAAAATGGATCCGGCCTCCCATGCACGTGGGAGCGAGCACTGCGACGGAGACTTGCACCACCGCCCGATAGCAAGGCAAGGGTGGCTATCGCACGGAACTAGGTACCCGCTGGTAACCCACCCCACCCGATGGGATATGACCGGCGGGAAATGAGAATGGCATATCCCTTTTCCTATTCGTATTTATTTCTTTTTCCCTAAAACAAACAATGGATAAGTTATGCCATGGGCGGACCCAGCCTGATTTAAGGTAGTCCATGGACTACTCTAGATTTTAGCCAAAAATATTATCACTAGTTAGATTTAGAAAGTCTAAATTAAAAGTCTAACATTCTTAAGTATTTTAGTCCCCAGACTATAGCTCATGTCGACTAGTGCTCAATTGTGCTTGGTATCCGCTAAGTTTAGATTATATCTTAGTCTCTTAGATTATACACCATATTGATTACGAGATATTTTTGTTAGGTATACCTTAGGTTCAAATCCTGGGTTTATGCATCACCCCTCATTTCATATCGCACACTATATCCCAGTATCGAATCAGCACCTTCTTATTTTTGGCTAAGTCTGGAGTCATGCCAAGAGGCTTACGGACGACGCTAGCGCTAATGGACAGAGCTAGATTCCAGGGATGAATCTTGTGTTATGTAAGTTGATGTAATCCATCGATCACTACTTAATACTCGATGTGTTTCTAAAAGAGGCAGTATAAGGGCCTATTTGCTTTGGGGTGACTAAACTTTAGGGACTAAACTTTAATCATTTTTAGTCTCTAAAATGACATACGGAGTGACTAAAAGGTGACTAAAGTAGTCTAGTCCCCAAGTGTGGGGGTATGACCCCGGATATCCACGGCAGGCCACATGGGCTACGCCTCCAGGGGCGGCCCAGCCCACGAGAAGGAGCCTTGTGGGGCACGATTCTGCTCGGCGCCTCCCGCAAGGCATGGGGAGGATATCCTAAAGATGTTACGAGATCTGTTAGGATACGTACGATCCCATGATTCTTGTAATCTATTATTAGTTTCCGGTTATCTCTCAGATCTAACCGACTTGTAACCTTGCCCCCCCGGACTATATAAGGTGGGCAGGGACCCCCTACAAAATCACGGCAAATCATACGATAGCTAATACAAACCAACAGACCATAGGAGTAAGGTATTACGTCATACTGACGGCCTGAACCTGTATAACTCGTGTGTCTCTATTGCCTTCTTGTTCTTGATTACACGCTCCTCTGCCGATCAATCTACCATCGTGGGATACCCCTCGGTGGACTGCCGACGATATTCTGTCGATAGTTGGCGCGCCAGGTAGGGGTGTGCGTGCTGTTTCCTTGTCGAAGAAGATGGTTTTTTCCACAGGCTCTTCGTCCCTCCCGCAGCCCGGCTAGATCTTCACGGTCGGATCCATCACGTGGGTCATCAACACCGACGGAGTTGGAGAGCTTCTCGAGCCGGTGTAGATTCGTTCTGCGCCGACCACCCTCGCACCTGCGACCGCAGATCCAATCTCGGAACCACTTCTGGGGTCGACTTCGTCAGCTACTCGCCGCTCGCTTCCTCGCTACCGGAGGAGGCATGTCAACAATGACGATCTGATCGAGTCTATGGATCGGGTCGGCCTGAAATTCGCCGATTGCCTCTCCATTGCTGAGTCGGCTCTGGACACCCTTGTTCAGCACCGACCACCTTCTGATCCTGATCTGTCGGTGTTTAGTGCTCGGCAAACCTCAGGGCTCACCGCCCTACCCTTCGGGCTCGCCAACGCCGCCACTACGTATCAGGATGCCCTGAGGGGCAAATTTGCCAACCAGGTCGCCAGCCAGCTCCCACCAACCGTCAACATGCTGCATGCCAACCAGGGTCCCGGAACATCCCTCCAAACTATCCTAGAGGAAAATTCGGACTCCGAGTCTCAAGGCTCCACGGAGCCCCTCGCTGAGACCTTCACCGAGCAACCCCCTCTCCTGCCTTTCTGGGGTGGCACAATCTTCAACGTCAGCATCGACAACCCCCTCAGAACGGCGAAACAGATGAGGAATGCACCGCCTGTGAAAACAGGAACGCCAACCATGCGCAATGCCATGATAACAAACACGCCATTGCGATGGCCGAGGCTGCTTGTGATAACTAGTTTGACTCGCAAGGAAGGCCCCTCCATCACAACCTCAACAAAGAATTCCTCCGCGTTGACAGCCACGATGTCTTCAAAACTCCGAGCGCCAATCTGGCGGTGGTCGCCAACGAACTTGCACACCTCTCGTAGATGCCCGAGCTCGCCAAGGTCGCCGCTATGCTAAAAGCGGCACACTATCAAGTTATTGAGATCCGAGAGGTTCAGAGACCTTCATGCTCCACAAGCGTGATTCGCCGATCAGCCGATCCTAGATCTAATCGCCGCCCCTATCAAAGCTGTTTTGCCGACCAGTCACTACCTCCCCAGGGGGGAGTTGGAGGCCACCACACCGAGCATCATCGCCAACACAACCAAGAGCTCGAACAGGACGCCCGAGTGCACCTCAGTAACCTTCGGGATGCACGACGGCGTATCGATCAACGTCGCTTCGGGCACCATGAAGATGAAGTACAACGCTGCCAGGAGTATGAGCAAGAGTACGGTAACCCGGACTTAGCTCTAGAGCCGATCGTCGCCGGTAATACTGTTGATATCGGCCCCGACAACTTGAAAGGGCCCCCAGCGTTCACCAGGGCGCTCCAAACGCTCTAGTGGCCCCGTGGTTTCAAAATCATCGGAGTCGAGCCCTATGAAGGAAGGATGAACCCAACTCAGTGGTTGTAGGCTTATGCCACCGCCGTCCGCGCCGCCAGAGGAGACACCAACGTCATGGCGAATTATCTCCCCGTCATGCTCACACCAGCCACCATGAGCTAGTTCACAAGCCTTGCCCCGGACTCCATCGGATCTTGGGAAGATCTGAAGAGAGTCTTCACCGACAACTACATGGCCACATGCAGGCGCCCGGGCACCAAGCACGATCTCAACCCCATCACCCAAAAGCCGTCCGAACTACTCCGTAGCTACATCAGACGCTTCTCCGAGATGAGGAATTCTATTCCCAACATCATGGAAGCTGAAGTCATCACCGCCTTTGTCTGAGGACTTCATCACCGTGAACTCCGTTCTAAGTTCAACAGAAAGCCACCTACCGGTATCGACGAGATGATCACAACCACCAACCTGTACGCCGACGCCGAGGAAGCGGAGGTGCATTTTAATGAAGATACGGGCACTAATCGCCCGCCTTGCCGCCATGACGACCGTAACAACGGCCGACAGCACAACGTTCGCCGCCACGATGACCGACAGTACAACGATCACCGCTACGACGACCGTAGTTTCCATCAGGACAGCAGACGAGATCAGCCAGATGTATTCAAATCTAGTCAGAATCGCCGCCGCCGACCAGATCACTTTGTTGCCAACGTCAATGAGCCGCGCGCAAAGCATAACTACGATGAGCAGTACAAGAAGATCCTCGATGGACCATGCCCCCTGCACAAGAACGCCAAACACAAGATGAAAGACTGCCTTGGTTTGGCTAAGGAGTCCAGGAGAAAAAGTACAACGACGACAATGGTGGGAACGGAGGACGCCGACCACCTGGGGATAATAATAATGCCTTCCAGGACCATGACAAGGTGGTCGCCACCATCTTCGGGGGTTTCGCCTCTAACGAGAGCAGAAGGGAACGGAAGCTCGCCGCCCGACGAGTGCTCATTGTCACTTCAGAGGAAACTACCGCCAACCCTAGCTATCACCCGTGGTCCGAAGTCCCCATCACCTTCAGCAGGGCCGACCAGTGGGCGGACATATCCTACATAGGGCGTTTTCCCCTCGTCCTTGACGCGACTGTCCAGAAGGTGCTCTTCAGAAAAGTCCTTATCGACGGTGGGAGCGCTTTGAATCTACTCTTCGCCAGGGCCCTAAGGGAGCTTGGCCTCAGGACAACAGATCTCACGCCCTCAGACTCCTCCTTCTGGGGTGTGGTACCTGGCAGGGCATCCAGACCGCTTAGGGAAATTACCCTACCAGTACAGTTCAGCATGGCAACCAACTACCGAGTGGAGCATATCAACTTCTATGTCGCCGAATTTGACACCGCCTACCATGCCATACTAGGGTGTCCGGCTCTGGCCAAGTTCATGGCCGTTCTGCACTATGCGTATTTGGTGTTGAAGATGCCTTTGCCCGTAGGAGTCCTGTCTCTACGGGCCAACCTCTCCGTCGCCTACGCCTATGAGATAGAAAGTCTCGCCCTCGCCGAAGCCACCGACCTCTCCATCTAGATGGCTAGCGTGGTCGCCGAAGCCAAGATGGCGTCTGCTGATGACATGGAGATCCCAGAGCCTCCTCGTGCCTCCGCCAAGTCCAAGGAAGTTAAGGAGATTGGCCTCGGCCTCGACGACCCTTCCAAGACGGTGAAAATTGGGGCTCACCTTGACCCCAAATAGGAAAGCGCGCTCGTCTCCTTCCTATGTGCCAACGCCGATGTGTTTGCTTGGAAACTTGCAGACATGCTGGGGGTACCACGGGAGAAGATCGAGCACTCCTTGAGTGTCTCGCCGACTGCTAAACCGATCAAGCAAAAACTTTGCCAATTCGCACCGGACAAAAAGGAGGCCATTAGGGTAGAAATAAAATAGCTCTTAGCTGTCGGATTTATAAAAGAAGTGTATCATCCAGATTGGTTTGCTAATCCTGTTCTTGTTAAGAAAAAGAATAAAGAATGGAGAATGTGTGTTGATTATACTGATCTTAACAAACACTACCCTAAAGACCCCTTTGGCCTGCCTTGGATAGACGAGGTTGTAGACTCCATCGCTGGCTACGAGTTGCTCTCCTTTCTTGATTGTTACTCTGGCTACCATCAGATCTCCCTCAAGAAAGAAGACCAGGTCAAAACGTCATTCATCATGCCTTTCGGTGCATACTGCTACACCGCTATGTCCTTTGGACCAAAGAATGCTGGAGCGACCTACCAAAGGGCTATCCAGACATGCCTCGACCAACAGATCAGCCGCAATGTCAAAGCCTACATCAACGACATGGTCGTCAAGACTAGAACCGCCGACAATCTTATCGCTGACCTTGAAGAAACTTTCTCCAACCTGAGCAAATATCGATGGAAGCTGAACCCTTCAAAGTGCATCTTTGGGGTTCCATCCGGTATCCTGCTGGGCTACATCATTAGTGCTCGGGGCATCGAACCAAACCCTGACAAGGTCTTTGCCATCACCAACATGAAACGGCCGACGTGTGTTAAGGATATACAGAAGCTTACAAGCTACATGGCTGCGTTAAGCCGTTTTATCTCGCGTCTCGATGAAAAAGGGCTACCTTTCTTCAAGCTCCTCAAGGCCTCTGAGCTTTTTTCTTGGTTAGAGGAGGCGGCACAGCTTTCGAGTAGCTCAAGTTGTTTTTAACAAAACCTCCAATCATGACAGCGCCACGACCTGATGAAACTCTGCTGGTTTACATCGCCACCACCTCTCGTGTTGTTAGTACGGCTATTGTTGTCGAACACGAGGAAACTAGACACGTCTACAAGGTGCAACGTCCGGTCTATTTCATCAGTGAGGTACTTAATGAGCCTAAAACTCGTTATCCTCAGGTGCAAAAGCTGTTATATGCAATTTTGATTACCTCGTGCAAGCTCCAACATTACTTCGAATACTACAAGATCGCTGTGGTCACAGAGTTCCCTCTGGGGGATATTCTCTGCAATAAAGAGGCCAATGGTCGTATCATCAAGTGGGCTGTTGAGCTCAGCACTTACTCCATTGACTTTAGAAGCAGACCGACCGTTAAGTCACAGGCGCTTGCTGATTTCATCGCTGAGTGAACCGAGATCCAAGAACCCATTGATGCCACTTGCCCCGAGCACTGGGTGATGTACTTCGACGGCGCCCTTAACATCAATGGTGCTGGTGCAGGCATTCTGTTCATCACACCGACAAAGGATAAACTCCGATATGTTCTTCGCATATATTTTCCAGCCTCCAACAACACCGAGGAATACGAAGCATGTCTCCATGGTTTCCGTATAGCCGTCGAGCTCAACGTCAAACGCCTCATGGTATATGGGGATTATGCGCTGGTTATCAACCAGCTCAATAAGGATTGGTCCTATTCTAGTGAGAAAATGGACGCATACTGTGTCGAAATCAGGAAGCTTGAAGGGAAATTCTATGGTATCGAGTACCACCACTTGGTACGGGATCAAAACCAACCAGCCGACCAGCTATCAAAGATAGGATCTTCTCGCGCTGCGGTTCCACCGGGGGTTTTCATTCAAGACCTCCTGGCACCATCTATTAAAGAAGATAAGGAAGTTGTGGAAGTACCCCATGCCGAGTAGTTGGTACTCGCGGTACCTTTGCCGGTCACCGATTGGAGGGAATAGTTCATCAAATACCCCTCCAACGATGAAATACCTGCTGACAAAATCGAATCCGAATGACTATTTCACTGAAGTAAGCATTACATGCTGGTAGACGGTAGCCTGATGAGGAAAAGTGCCAGGGAAGGGATACTACAAAAGTGCATCATCCAAGATGACGGTGTGAAGCTACTTTCCAAAATTCACTCTGGTTCCTGTGGCAATCACGCGGCTTCGAGAACACTGGTCGGCAAAGCTTTTCGGGCAGGTTTTTACTAGCCCACGGCCGTCTTTGATGTAGAAGATCTCATTCGACGATGTGAGGGTTGTTAGTTTTTTGCCAAGCAAATACATGTACCGGCACAAGAACTACAGACCATTCTAGCTTCCTAGCCATTCGCATGTTGGGGACTGGATATGATCGGGCCTTTCAAACTAGCGCCAGGAGGTTTCTGGTATGTGTATGTCGCCATTGATAAGTTCTCCAAGTGGATTGAGTACAAACCACTCATCTTAGCTACTGCAAAGAAAGCAGTCGAGCTCTTTGAAGACATCATACACAGATTTGGTCTCCCGAATAGCATCATCACCGACCTCGGGACAACTTTTACCGGCCATCATTTTTGGGACTTCTACGAAGACCGATGCATCTCTGTTAAATACGTTTCCGTTGCTCATCCTAGAGCTAACGGCTAGGTCGAGCGGGCTAATGGTATGATCCTCAACACCCTAAAAAAAAGGCTCTATCAGAAAGAAGAAAAGCATCCAGGCAAATAGCTCAAAGAACTACCAGCTGTGGTCTGGGGACTGCGCACTCAAGCTAGTCGCAGTACCGGCGTATCTCCATATTTTATGGTCTATGACTCAGAGGCCATACTCCCAGTGGATATTGCTTTCCGAGCACCTAGAGTAAAAACTTACAATGAAGAGCAAGCCACAGCGGTTCGGACAAAAGACATTGATCGGGCTGAGGAAGAATGTTTGATTACTTGCGTTCGCATAGCCAAGTACCTTGAAGGTCTACGGAGGTATTACAACCACAACATCAAAGGTCGTTCGTTTGCGATCGGCGACCTCGTCTTACGTCGGAAACAAAAAACCGAAGGGCTTCACAAGTTGTCTTCCCCCTAGGAGGGCCCTTACGTCGTCAAAGGTGTTACTCGACTAGGGTCTTATCGCTTATGTGACTTAGATGGACTCGATGTTCCCAACTCCTGGCACATAGAGCACCTTATACGTTTCTACCCCTGAAACAACACAGATATGTATTCTTTACTTTCATATTAATAAAGTTCTGGTCTCCATAATTTTCCTCCATTTTTTCATCCATTATAAGTTTCACTTACTGCTATCGGGCTATACGCCACTCCATGACGATCTCCAATACGTTCGCCAAGCACGCCGAATTCGCCGAACACGTTAACTCCAAAAATCGCCGAACGCGATTTCTCCAATTTGCCGAACACGTTAACTCCAAAAATCGCCAAACGCGATTTCTCCAAGGCGCCGAACACGTTAACTCCAAAAATCGCCAAACGCGATTTCTCCAATTCGCCGAACACGTTAACTCCAAAAATCGCCGAACGCGATTTCTCCAATTCGCTGTGGGGGTATTAACCCCTATACCCTTACGACTAGGCTTGGGCCGGCCCGGATCAGTGGGTCCAGTCCATCAAAAGACGACGTGCAGTCTGGTCAACCTGATCGGAGTCTCGCGCAAGGAGTCAAGGCAGATTTGGCGATCAAGCAAGATCCTGGTCGGTTAGAATAGGAATCCTTATCCAGCTACATATGGCAATTGTAACTGGCTAGGATTTGTTTCCAGATCTGTAACCCTGCCCCCCAGACTATATAAGGCAGGCATGGGACCCCTCTAAAAACACCTCTCATTGACATACAACAATACAAATCAGACGTAGGACGTAGGTATTATGCCTTCTTGGCGGTCGAACCTGGATAAAACCTCATGTCTGTCTTGCGTCACCGTCTTGTTTGTGGCTTGCGCATCTATCTACCGACAATCTACTACCTTGGGCATACCCCTAGGTAGACTGCCAACCATATTTCATCGACAGTGGCGCGCCAGGTAGGGGGTGTGCGTACTGCTCTCCAAGCAAACAAGATGGTCATCATCTCCGGCTCCATGGCTATGCCGAATGGCCTCACATTCACCGTTGGCCAGATCACCTGGACCACCAGCTCCGACGACTTCATCGCCATGACCCCGGAGGAGGCGTGGATTCAGTCTGTGCTGACCACTACTTCACCTGCATCGGCTACGGCTCTGACCACAGCAGATACGGCTCCGACCACGGTGGATATGGCTCTGACCATGACAGATATGGCTCCGACCACGGTACATCTGGCTCCGACCACGCCTGCATCATTTTAGCCACGCCGACAACTCGTCATCCGCTTCCCCACTACAAAGGGAAGCAGATCGACAACACCGACCTGCTCGACTCCATCGATCGGGTCGGCACCAAACTCGCTGAAACCCTAGCTCTAGTAAGTACGATTCAAAGTCAACCTAATGAGTAGGTAACCGCTCCCCACAATAGATCTATCTGACCAGCTCAGACCAATCGTCCTGCACGACTTGGTACAGATCTCGTGGTCATATCTACTCCTAAAGGGCGCTCTGCTTGTCGCCGGCCAACCTTCGTGATGGGTCTTCGGCTCTCCGAGTACGAAGCCTCGACGGAGAACCACCAGGTCTAGCCCTACGGCCTATGAAACGCTGCCTCTAGCTACGCGTATAACCTACAACGCCGCTTGGATCTATGTTTTATGCATCAACCTCGGCCGAAGCCACGCAACTTCATCAACATGATCCGGATTGAAGATTATCAAGAAGGATCTGTCCACACAGTCCAAGAGGGCGACTCCAGCTCCTCGTCTGGCATCGCATCTAATGCATCTGTCCACACCGAGCTTCAGCATCACGAAGATGAAGGCGTCAAATATGATCTGGATATCCCAGACCACGCCCCGGGGTTCTCACAATTCCCATCTTTCCCATCAAGACGAGGGGATTTGATCCATGTTGTCAGCAATGACGAGTCACCAGCAGTTGGCGAAACAGAACAAGAAAGGACTGCACGCTAAGCACGTAATATTGACCGGTTTAATCACCGATAAATCGAAGCCGAAGCAGACCAGGAGGCACGACACATAAGGGTCTAGCCACGTGACCTCAACGATGCTTTCGATAGGGTGGGGGACAAACAGGTCTTCAGGACTCCAAGCGCCAATGTAGCTGTCGCCATGGCAACAATGCAACGGCTACCCAACACCCTAGAAACCCAAGCAGTTCGTGATGAAATACAAGCCTATCTGACGGCTGCTATGGCCCAGACCGCAGAGATTGTAAACCAAGCCCGGGCTCCATCCATCTCAGTCGAGTCAAGCCACAGCCGCCAGCACCCAAGTCGCTCATAGCCACTCAACCAACGTGGCTCGCATAACAACAACCCATCCGACAACCGTCAAGGCGGAATCAGTGGCCATGATGGTGGCTAGGATGACAACCGCCGTCGGGACGACAACCACCGCGACGTCCGGGACGATAACCGCTGAGACAACCACAACAATCACCGTGATAACCACGGTCGCAGGCCTAATCCAGATGGCAATCGAGATCGCCGTGATGGCAATAACGATCTCCGCCATTACCTCGGTGGATGCAATCTACGCGCTCACATCAACCAGAGAGCCGACGATCAAGCATCCCATGAAAGTTATCACTGTATGGAATATGACACTGCCCACGGCCCACCAGGTTTGAAGCAGTTTACTCCACACCTTCACCAAGTCATATGGCCCAAGAATTTCAAGCTCGAGAAACTTCAGAAGTACGACGGCAAGGAAAACCCAGAATTATGGGTCATGCTCTATGAAACTGCATGCAGATCAGCCATGGCTGACAAGCACGTCATGTCTAACTATTTCCTAGTCGCTGTTGGCCATGCAGGTCACCAATGGCTGGTCAGCTTGCCGGCAAACTACTTTGACTCTTGGCAGGAGCTCAAGCAAGCCTTCATCGACAACTTCATTGCTACTTGTGAACAACCAGGCAACAAATACGATCTGCAACAGATTCGAGATCGAAAAGATGAGCCACTATGCGAGTACGTCCGGCGTTTCTCGGAGATGCGCATCAAGGTCCCATCAGTCTCTAACAATGAGGCAATCGAGGCTTTCATCACTTGCCTCTGCTTCCACGACACCCTAAGGGACAAGCTCCTCTGTAAGAGACCTGAATCAGTCACAGCGCTCTTGGCCACTGCTAAGAAATATGCGGACGCCGACGACGCTAAAAAGATAATTATTGAAGAAGCAGCAAGGGTTCCACGCTCTGACCACCCCCCACACCGCGATGACTACCGCAACAACCATGGTCGGAACAACAATTTTGACCGCCGCAACCAGCGCAATGACTCCCACGACCACCATGACCAACGTAATCAGCGGCGTAACCGCCATGACGATTACAGGAGCAAGCGTGCTCGGGAAGATGACGGCGAGGTCAACACCGTTAAAAAGGGTGGTAGATGTCGTAACTACGAAGACAACTACGCCAAAGCATTGAAAGGGCCCTGCCAGCTCCATCCTAAGTCAAACCATACCATGGAAAAAGTGCCGCATTCTCAAGTCTATCTACACGTGCCAACAGGCTCCGGATACATCTGACAAGCCTAACGACGTAGGGGAATAGCGCAACGAGGATAACGACGATGACGATGCAGACCCTCGTCACAAGTATGTCAAGCCAACCAATCACGTACACACCATCATTGGAGGCAAAGTGTCCATCGAGACCAAACAAGAACGCAAGCTGCTCGCCCACGCTTGCTTAAACGTGGTCAACATCGACAACCTCCTCGTCGATCCCTGGCTCCCTCCGTGGTCTCACCGCGAAATCTCCTTCAGTAGAAAGGACCAATGGGCCGCAATACCTGAGCCAGGATGTTTTCCCCTAGTCCTCGATCCTTGTATCAACAAGGTTCAGTTTGACAGAGTACTGATCGACGGTGGTAGCTCCATCGATATACTGTTCAAGAACAGTTTGCCCGCCCTAAAGATAGCTCAGGCAGACCTCAAGCTGTATGAGGCATAGTTCTGGGGTGTTCTCCCTAGACAGAGCTCTACACCTCTTGGGCAGATCACGCTACCTGTGTAGTTTGGGGCCCCGGACCACTTCCGCACCGACTACGTCAACTTTGTGGTCGCTGACTTCGATGGCACCTACCATGCTATTCTTGGTCGACCGTCGCTCACCAAGTTCATGGCCATACCTCATTACTGGTATCTGGTGCTCAAGATGCCTATTGAGAAAGGAGTTCTAACCCTCCGAGGCAACGTGTATGCAGCTTATACCTACAAAGACGATAGTTTCAAAATAGCAGAGGCTCACGACCTCTCTATTCACATGGCCGAGACCATGCTCGATGCCAAGAAGACCTCGACCGACCACCTGGAGATCCCAAAGCTCGAGGCTCCATGCAAGAACATCAAGTCCAAGGAGCACAAGGTGATCTAGCTGGTCAATGGTGATCCTAGCAAAATGGCCCTTATCGGGGCCAACCTAGATCCCAAATAGGAAGACGCGCTCGTCAGGTTCTTGAGGAGCAACGTGGATGTGTTCGCATGGAAACCTACTGACATACCCGGTGTACCTCGAAACTTGATTGAGCACTCCTTGAATGTCAATGGCAAGGCCAAACCTATCAAGCAGAAGCTACGATAGTTCGCTCACGATAAAAAAGGAG
Organism: Miscanthus floridulus; assembly: GCF_019320115.1. Classification (NCBI taxonomy): domain Eukaryota; kingdom Viridiplantae; phylum Streptophyta; class Magnoliopsida; order Poales; family Poaceae; genus Miscanthus; species Miscanthus floridulus. The sequence continues at coordinate 66,400,643 of NC_089586.1, read as the reverse complement.
GCGATTAGGGTAGAAGTTACATGGCTTTTGGTAGCCAGATTTATCAAAGAAGTGTATCATCCGAAGTGGTTAGCCAACCCAATTCTAGTACGCAAAAAAAATAATGAATGGAGAATGTGTGTTGATTATACTGATCTCAACAAACACTGCCCTAAGGACCCCTTCGGCTTACCTCGCATAGACGAGGTCGTAGATTCAACCGCCGGTTGCGAGCCGCTTTCCTTTCTCGATTGCTACTCTGGTTATCACCAGATCGCTCTCAAAAAGGATGACCAGATCAAGACATCTTTTATCATGCCCTTCGGTGCCTACTGCTACACGACCATGTCGTTCGGGCTCAAGAACGCCGGGGCTACCTACCAACGCGCTATACAAGCTTGCCTCAAAGACAAGATAAAAGACGACCTCGTCGAGGCTTATGTTGATGATATAGTTGTCAAAACCAAGGAAGCACATACCCTTGTTGACAACCTAGAACGCACCTTTACAACCCTTAACACATTTCAGTGGAAGTTAGACCCAAAGAAGTGCATCTTTGGTGTTCCTTCTGGCATACTACTTGGCAACATCGTCAGTCACGACGGCATACGCCCTAACCTAGAGAAAGTCAAAGCTATCTTGGACATGAAGCCGCCCAAAAAGGTGAAGGATGTTTAGAAGCTTACTGGATGCATGGCCGCCCTCAGCCGTTTCATATCAAGATTAGGCAAAAAAGGATTACCGTTCTTTAAACTACTCAAAGCATCTAAAAAGTTTGAGTGGTCGGAGGAAGCAGACGCTGCCTTCACACAGCTGAAACAATACCTTACATCACCTCCGGTCCTCACTGCTCCAAGAGAAGACGAAACACTCCTGCTTTACATTGCGGCTACTAATCAAGTGGTCTCCACAGCCATGGTGGTCGAGCGCAATGAGCCCGGCCACGTCTACAAGGTACATCGGCCAATCTATTTCATCAGTGAGGTACTCAATGAGTCCAAGACCAGGTACCCACAGATTCAGAAGTTGATCTACGCCATACTGATAACATCCCGAAAGTTGAAACACTACTTCGACGGATATCGTGTGGTGGTCATGACCGAGTACCCACTACGAGACATCATTAGCAACAAGGATGCGAATGGGCGCATCGTTAAATGGGCAATGGAGCTATGCCCCTTCTCCTTGGAATTTGCAAGCTGTACTACAATCAAGTCTCAGGCACTCGTTGACTTCATCATCGAGTGGACAGACTTAAGCATGCCTGCCTCTCCGGGATCCGATGAGTATTGGACGATGTACTTCGATAGCTCTCTCAACATTGACGGTGTGGGAGCAGGAGTCCTTTTCGTGTCACCATCCAAGGAGCAGCTCTGGTACGTTCTCAGGATTTATTTCCCAGCATCTAATAATGCCGTCGAGTACAAAGCATGCCTACATGGTCTTCGCATTGCAGTTGAGCTTGGCGTTAAACGTCTCTATGTCTACGGAGACTCGGCTCTGGTCATCAACCAACTTAATAAGGACTAGGACATGACCAGCGAAAAGATGGATGCATATTGCAAGTCTATCAGAAAGCTAGAAGACAGGTTCTATGGCATCGAGTACATACACGTGGTCCGGGACAAGAATCAAGCAGCGGATGCGCTGTCCAAGTTAGGATCATCCTGGGCCAAAATCTCATATGGCGTATTCATCCAAGACCTGCTCACGCCTTCCATCGAAGAGGAAGATTCCATGGCAGACAAGCCTCCAGACTAGCAATTGGTGGCTACGGTTCCGACGTCGAGCACCACCGAGCCGCCTCCGACCACTCATGAGCCCGACTAGAGAATACCTTTCATCAAATACCTAACAGATGGCAGCTGTTACACTGATCGGACAGAAAACGAGCGCCTAATGCGTCGCAGTAAGCAGTACCTGCTCGTCGATGGCAAGCTATGGCGCAAGAACGCAAAGGAGGAAATCTTGATGAAATGTATAACCTAGGAGGATGGCGAACATCTCCTGGACCAAATCCACTCTGGCTCCTGCGGCAACCATGCAGCCTCAAGAACGCTGGTTGGTAAGGCTTTCTGAGCAGGGTTCTATTGACCGTCAGCAGTAACCGACGTAGAGAAGCTAGTCCACCACTATGAGGGTTGTCAGTTCTTCACCAAGAGAATACACGTACCAGCACATGAGATCCAGACAATACCAACCTCCTGGCCCTTCGCATGCTAGGGACTGGATATGATCGGGCCCTTCAAACCGGCTCTAGGGAAATTTACATGCGTCTTTGTGCTGATCGACAAATTTTCTAAGTGAATAGAGTACATGCCTTTGGTACAGGCATCCTCAGAAAAGGCTATCACGTTCCTCGACCAGGTCATCCACCATTTCAGCATACCCAATAGCATCATCACTGATCTGGGTACTCAGTTCACCGAGAACGCTTTTTGGGACTTCTGTGATGAAAGGAGCATAGTAGTAAAATACGTCTCGGTGGCGCACCCTAGAGCTAATGGACAAGTCGAGCAGGCAAATGGCATGATCTTGGACACATTGAAGAAGAGGATGTATCGAGAAAATGACAAAGCTCCCGGAAGATGGCTCAAAGAGTTACCAGCCATGGTCTGGGGCCTCAGAACTCAGCCTAGTCGTAACACCGGCGTCTCACCATACTTTATGGTTTACGGCGCTGAGGTAGTCCTCCCAGTAGATATAGCTTTCAGATCAGCACGGGTAGAGAATTTCGATGAAGGCAAGGTCAATGATGTACGGGAGCTAGAAGTGAATAGCGCAGAAGTGAAGCGGCTTGATTCTTGTGTACGTACGGCCAAATACCTTGCTGTTTTGCGCAGGTACTACAACAAGAACATTAAAGAGCGGTTCTTTGTGGTCGGGGACCTAGTCCTAAAGTGGAAGACGAACCAAGCTGGTGTCCATAAACTCGCAACCCCATGGGAGGGGCCCTTCATGATCAAGGAAGTCACATGACCAACGTCTTACAGGTTAGCTCACCTGGACGGTACGGACGTACCAAACTCGTGGCACATTGACAAACTTAGACGTTTCTATGCTTAACTACTAAGATATGTACTCCTCTTGTACTTTTGATTTACTTCAATAAAGCAATTATGATTCCTCCGACAACTCTAATGTGTCACTTCAAATTTTATGGTTATTCTAACTTAGCCAGTAAAAGCCGACCACCACCCCTTCTACGGTTTTTGGAGCAGGCCCTGTCTCCGGTTCCTCCCAACACGTGCATGGGATCTGCTCTCTATGTTACGGGTGATCGGTAGGTCCCCCTTGGTTTGACCTGTCTGCGTCTATGTGTGCATAGGTTATGCACCTCACACTCCGACCACATGGCAAACTAGGGCCGCACAAACTTTTCGGGATGATGTGTTGAGCAAAATGGTACAACTAAACAGAACATTAACATGTTCTCACTTAGTTACCCCAACATGAGTTTCAAGCTTAAATACATTTTATACAAAGCAAACAAGCTTATGATGATATACAGTTACGTTATTACAAGCTTGCCTGAAGAGGTCCAAGTTTTCAATAACAAAACTATGTCCTCCTATAGCTCTAAGCCTATTACATTGGCTGGTCGGGGCACGTGGCACCTACTGCTCGCTGCTTCTGATATCCTACTCGAGTCTCGGGGACTCTTGTGCTAGTTGAGCTGAAGGGGATGGCCCCGCCGATGCCTGGCTGGTCGAGACCGCAGGCTTCATCGGTTGGCTTGCAACTGATGGCGTTCCTAGCTGACTTGTCGATGGCGTACCCTGTACAGGTGCTGTCCCACCTCCACATAGGTTAATGTCACCCATTATCTTTGACGACAGGTCCAGCTGGGCCATCCGAAGTTCCTTAGCCTTGTCTGGGTCTACCTCCTTCGGGTATCCACCCTCCAGGCGCTTGAGATCGATCAGCGGGTAGTGGGCACGCATTGATCAGTGGGTAGTGGGCACGCACCATGCTTAACACATGTGCACCCGTGTACTCACCCGCCTCCTTCATGAACTCTTGGAACCATCCCCATGCTTTTCTGCATCTCTCAACCAGTCCGAGCTGGGGCATCCTTGGCTTTTCCTCTGTGAGCGCCGAGTCAATAAGGTCGAGGACGGGCAAAATGCCAGTTGCCACTTCCTAGCATCAGTTCTTCCATGTGTCCCGATCCTCGGTGGTCTCTAGGCATAGTGCCTTCCAGCCGTCACGCTCTTTCATCACGGCTTCTAGATGTTTCTTGGCATTGACTTTTAAAACTGCAAACCGTACAAGACATCAAAATGTAACAGCACGACAAGGTAAGGTGGGCAACAGAATGAGAAAGCTGGTCTGGAATACTCACTTTTCAGTTCCTCCTTCATCTTGGTTGTGCGGTCCTAGAGTTGAGACTAGTTGCGCACCAGTTTTTCATTGTCCTCCTTCAGCCGACCACACTCGGCGGTCACACGGCTATTCTCCTCTTGGAGGCGGGTTACTTCGGCTTCTAAACTTGCACTACAGCTGTCACTACCAACAATGCAACAACACGTGTCATGCAATTGCTATGATAAAATGAAAAGTTACTTGTTTTTTCCTGCTCTTTGTTACTGAGCTGGCCAACTAGGTTCTGGTTCTGTGCCTCCTACTCCATCCTCTCCTAGTCGGTGGCTCCAAGTTGGCGACGCAAGCATTCAACCTCGGCCGCCAGTTCTCTATTATTGGTCATAATTCCCTCAATCTGGTCGAAGCATCTCTTCTGGTACTTTGCGGTCTTCATCAAGTCCTGCATATAAACAAGCTAAGTCAGATAGTTCGACTACATAGTAGAGTCAAGTGGTCAAGCCAAACATACCTAGACTTCTATCACTAGACATTTTGCCGCTCGTTCAACTTTTAGGGTCTCTTCGACCTCTGGGATTTCCTCATGCATGACCCACTCATCGTTCCGCCAGCGCGACATATATACATGTTGACGCCTATCTTGGGGACAGCCCAGGACCTATTCTGCTTCGTCCTCTTCAGCCTCTTATTCAGGAGGTGGCGCTGGTCTGGAGTCTGTAGTCTCTACGACCACTATGGCCTTCCCACGAGCTGTAGCATTGGCAAGCGTGCTCTGTGCCACCTCCAGCTACTGCTCCTTGGCTTGGTCCGGTCCCCTTGGCGCCAAAGTGTCCCCCTCAGCAGGGTCAGCGCTCAGAGCACTTGTACTTGGCTCGGCTCTCTTCTCGACCAGCTGCTTGGGGACTGTCGTCTGGCCACTCGTCTGCTGAGGTGCCGGTGGATTTTCTTTCATAGGTTCTTCCACGGCTGGCTGCTGGGCAGTTTTTTCTGCCATTGCTGGCGAAGTCATGCCGCACCTGGCTAGCTGGTCGGGATTTTTGGTGGACACTGACCTAATATATCAGAGAAAAGTTCAGAAGACAGTATTATTCAATACAAATTATAAGCTTACATCAAGGTTACAGATACTTACAGCTTGGAAGCACGGAATGACATGGCAAAGGAGCGTCTCTTTGACCGCGCCTGCTCCATGTGCTCGGTGGGTTCCACCGGGTCTTTTTCCATGATCGGTACTGGCGCTGGGGTTTGCTCCTTGATACTTCCTCCGCTTGTCCTCTGTGTTGTAGTGGTCGGTGATGCAATCACTACTGGCATAGAGGAGCCACCCTGCTCTGTCGCCTCCATTTGTCTCCTCCTTTTTCGAGGGATGAGTCAGAAGATGTTCGCATCCTCTGTTTCATCGTCTAAAAGGGGGAAGATGGTCTAACGACGTTTGTTGGCCGCCAGCCACTTGCCAGCAGCCCTGGTCATTGCCTCCTCCCCAACCCCAAGTACCGCCCAGTCGACGTCTTCGGTCCTGGCACTGGTCTGGGCGGTTGGGCCGGCAACTTGCGGCCAATCCACACCAGAGGGTGGAGACACGTACACTGCTGCCCAGTCACAACCATTGCTCTAGGAAACATAAAGGTGACAACACAGTCAAATTTTGTTACAACATAACTCTACAGGTACAAGGAAGTATCATTTACCTTTGGGGGAGGTCGGGCCAGCTTGAAGGCATGCTCGATGTCGCTTAACCTGACATAATTGGGATCAGCTAAGTTGAATAGCTCCCCAATCCTAGCCTTGACTTCGATCTTGTCAAGCGCCTCTTTCCTGGTCCTCGTTGGATCTACGCTCCCCTGGTATTCGTATCCAGGATGCACCCTCTTCTGGCAGGGCTGGATCCTTTGGCTGATGAAGTTCCCGACCATGCTTCGACCATCCAGCTTTCCCCACAGGATCATCCCGAGCAGTTCTGCGATCTGCTCCAAGTTCTTGGGCTTCTCTGACCAGCTGTTCTTCTTCTCTGGAATCAACCCCACGTCGCACAGGGTGATCGTATTCGGCTCTTCGCAGATGTAGAACCACTTCTTGTACCATTCATCTAGTGAGGTGTTCTAAGGGCAATGCAAGTACTGGGCCTTCATACTGTCACATAGATTGAGGTATACGCCTCCGGCTATCTTCGAGCTGCCGCTCCCTTTCTTCCACAGACAGAACAGATGGCAAAAGAGGTTGAAATGGGGCTGGAAGCCACCATAGGCTTCGCAAAGATGGATGAAGGTGGAGACAAGAAGAATCGAGTTGGGATGCAGATTGCAAATCCCAATCTTGTAATATAAGCAGAGCCCCTAAAGGAAAGGGTGCACTGGAACCCCAAAACCCCGCTTGAAGAAATCCTCAAAAACCACAATCTCACCTGGTTGTGGATCGGGGAAGCTTTCTCCTTCTGGCGTACGCCTTCCCACGAGTGCCTTGTTGTGCAGCACTCCCATGGCGATGAGGTCTTTGATGGTCTACTCATTGCTCCTTGACTTCCACCACTCCTTCGCCATGACTCCACCTTTCTTCTGGGCATCTCTCTTCGCCATTAATTTGCCCTTGCTAAAGGGGTGGATGTGGTGGATGGGGGATTGGTGATGATTTTCGGAGGTATAGGGTTCGGCAAGAGGAAGAAGAAGGTTGCGGCGGCGAATGACAATGGGGATCGGTAAAAAGTAACTTACCAGTTCTATATTATAAATAACCAAGAGCTCCGTCGTTTCATCCGCCTGAGATTCTTGGGAGATGTGTGCATGCGCCGCAGACGGTTGTTTTCACAACCTCAAGATCTATGCCAATAAATGCGCCCCTTCGTTACCAGTGTATGCGCCTCTTCATTGATAATGTGAGAGGGCCCACACTGACGCACCTCCATACAGGTGCCAAGCGACTGTTTGCTAGAAAGAGCAAGAAGACAGATTGACGTGTTATATCCGTCTACTTTTTTGACCAGACGTGTCAGATTGGACTTGACAGAGTAAGGAGATAAAATAAATAAACCAAATAATAATACAAGCGGCGTTCGTTTTCTCACTGCATGTTTTGCGCTCAAGGATGGACCAGACCATTGCCATGCTCGGGGACTGCCCAGACCACTATTGTGCTCGGGGACTGCCTAGACCACTGCCATGCTCGGGGACTACCCAGACCACTGTTGTGCTCAGGGACTGCTCCGACCACTGTCGTGTTCGGGAACTACTCCGACTACTATCGTGCTCGAGGACTGTCCCGACAACTGCTCGGAGATCGTTCTCCTTGGCTACATGTGATTTGTACTCACATACAGTTGAGAGACTTTTATTTAGACCTTGCTACAAGGCTCATACTTCGCCTTCCAGCAAGCTCGGGGACTATATCGGTATGATACACCTACCGGTGCATCTCGTATCGCCTGCGCGACGATTGGATTCTTAACTTCAGTAGAAATTCTTTTTTAGACCCTGGCACCACGTGCCTGCATCACCTACTACCAGGCTCGGGGACTAAGTGGGCACACTTCACTGTGCGGTGAATGTGTTTATTTAATCGACCCCTATGCTTTGACTGAATGTAAGGATTACTATCGTGCTCAGGGACTGTCCCGACCACTACTCGGAGATCATTCTCCTCGGCTACATGTGATTTGTACTCACATACAGTTGAGAGACTTTTATTTAGACCTTGCTACAAGGCTCATACTTCGCCTTCTAGCAAGCTCGGGGACTACATCGGTATGATGCACCTATCGGTGCATCTCGTGTTGCTTGAACAACAATTGGGTTCTCAACTTAACTGGGAATTCTTTTTAGACTCTGGCACCACGTGCCTACGTCACCTACTACCAGGCTTGGGGACTAAGTGGGCACACTTCCCCTTGTGGTGAATGTGTTTATTTTCTAACCTCTACGCCTCTGCTGATCAAGGATGCTACGTTTCAAGATCCACTTACATTTCTTTTCAGAAATACAAGTGGGCACACTTCACAGGATGGAAATCTTTTTCTTTTTTCTTAAGAGCACCATACATTATTCAAACAACCTACTTCTCCAGCGACAACGGTGGTCAGGGATGTCAAGACTCAAGCCTCACTATTCGGAGAAGGTTAAAGTGGCGTGTTACAGCATAATACATAGTGCTCGGGGACTAGCTATGGGGGTATTAACCCCTATACCCTTACAGCTAGGCTTGGGCCAGCCCGGATTAGTGGGTCCATGTGGGGGGTACGACCCTGGATACCCATGGCAGGTCACATGGGCTATGCCTCTAGGGGTGGCCCAGCCCACAAGAAGGAAACTTGTGGGGCACGATTCTGCTCGGTGACCCCCGCAAGGCACGGAGAGGATATCCTGAAGATGTTATGAGATCTGATAGGATATGTACGATCCCATGTTTCTTGTAATCTGTTATTACTTTCCGGTTATCTCTCAGATCTAACTGACTTGTAACCTTGCCCCCCAGACTATATAAGGTGGGCAGGGACCCCCTACGAATTCACGACAAATCATACGATTGCTAATGCAAACCAACAGACCATAAGAGTAAGGTATTACGTCGTACCGACAACTTGAACCTATATAACTCGTGTGTCTCTATTCCTTCTTGTTCTTGATTACACGCTCCTCTACTGATCAATCTACCATCGTGGGGTGCCCCTCGGTGGACTGCCGACGATATTCTATCAATAGTTGGCGCGCTAGGTACGGGTGTGCATGTTGTTTCCTTGTCGAACAAGATGGTTTTTTCTATAGCCTCTTCATCCCTCCCGCAGCCTGGCCAGATCTTCACGGTCGGATCCATCACGTGGGTCATCAACGCCGACGAAGTTGGAGAGCTTCTCGAGCCAGTGCAAATCTGTTCAGCACCGACCACCCTCACACCTGCAACTGTAGATCCAATCTCGGAACCACTTTCGGGGTCGACTCCATTAGCCACCCGCCGCTCGCTTCCTTGCTACCAGAGGAGGCATGTCAACAATGACGATCTGATCAAATCTATCGATCGGGTTGGCCTGAAGCTCGCCGATTGCCTCTCCATTACTGAGTCGGCTCTAGACACCCTTGTTCAGCACCGAGCACCCTCTGATCCTGATCTGTCAACGTTCAATGCTCAGTAGACTCTAGGGCTCGCCGCCCTGCCTTTCGGGCTCGCCAACACCGCAGCTACATATCAGGACGCCCTGAGGGGCAAATTCACCGACCAGCTTCCACCAACCGTCAACATGCTGCACGCCGGCCGGGGTCTCGGAGCATCTCTCCAAACTATCCTTGAGGAAAATCTAGACTCTGAATCTCAAGGATCCATCGAGCCCCTCGCCGAGACCTTCATCAAGCAACCTCCTCTCCTGCCTTTCCGAGGTGGCATGATTTTTAATGTCAGTATCGACAGCCCCCCTCGAAACGGTGAAACAGATGAGGAGCGCGCCGCCCGTGAAAATAGGAACGCCAACCACGTGCAATGGCGTGATAACAAACACGCCATCACGATGGCCGAGGCCGCTCATGATAACTAGTTCGATTCACAAGGAAGGCCCCTCCATTGCAACCTCAACGAAGAATTCCTCCGCGTTGATGGCCATGACGTTTTTAAGACTCCAAGCACTAATTTGGCCATAGCCGCCAACGAACTTGCTCACCTCCCATAGACGCCTGAGCTCGCCAAGGTCACCACTATGCTTAAAGCGGCACACTATCAAGTTAACGAGATCCGAGAAGTTCAGAGACCTTCATGCTCCACAAGCGTGATCTGCCGATCAGCTAATCCTAGATCTAATCGCTGTCCTAGTCAAAGCTGCTTCACCGACCAGTCACCACCTCCCCAGGGGAGAGTTGGAGGCCACCACGCCGAGCATCATCGCCAGCACGAACAAGAGGTCGAACAGGACGCCCGAGTGCACCTCAGCAACCTTCGGGACGCACAATGGCATATCGATCAATGACGTTTCGGGCGCCATGAAGATGAAGTACGACGTCGCTAGGAGTACGAGCAGGAGTACGGCAACTCAGACTCAGCTCTAGATTCGATGTCGGTCTCAATAGCCCGGAAGGGCCCCTTGTGTTCACCAGGGCACTCCGAACACTCTAGTGGCCCCGTGGTTTCAAAATCACCGGAGTCGAGCCCTATGAAGGAAGGATGAACCCAACTCAGTGGCTGTAGGCTTACGCCACCGCCGTCCACGCTGCTGGACGAGACACCAACATCATGGCAAACTATCTCCCTATCATGCTCACGCTAGCCACCATGAGCTAGTTCACAAGCCTCGCCCCGGACTCCATCGGCTCTTGGGAAGATCTGAAGAGAGTTTTCACCGACAACTACATGGCAACTTGCAGGCAGCCGGGTACCAAGCATGATCTCAACCGCATCAACCAAAAGCCGTCTGAACTACTCTGCAGCTACATTAGACGCTTCTCCGAGATGAGGAATTCTATTCCCAACATCACGGAGGCCGAAGTCATCACCGCCTTCGTCCAAGGACTTCATCATCGAGAACTCCGTTCTAAGTTCAATAGAAAGCCACCTACCGGCATCGGCGAGATGATCACAACCGCCAACCAATACGCCGATGCCGAGGAAGCGGAGGTGCGTTTTAATGAAGATATGGGCACTAATCGCCCGCCTCGCAGCCACGATGACCGCAACGATGACCGACAGCACAACGTTCGCCGCCATGACGACCACAATGACAATCGATAGTACAACGATCGCCGCTACGACGACCGTAGTTTCCACCGGGACAGTGGACGTGATCGGCCAGATGGATTCAAACCTGGTCAGAATCGCTGCCGCTGACCAGATCACTTTGTTGCCAACGTCAATGAGCCACGTGCAAAGCGTAACTACGATGAGCAGTACAAGAAGATCCTCGACGATCTGTGCCCCCTTCACAAGAACGCCAAACACAAGATGAAAGATTGCCTTGGCTTGGCTAAGGAGTTCCAGGAGAAAAAGTACAACGACAACAATGGTGGGAACGGAGGACACCGACCACCAGGGGATAATAATAACGCCTTCTAGGACCACGACAAGGTGGTCGCCACCATCTTCGGGGGTTTCACCTCCAATGAAAGCAGAAGGGAACGGAAGCTCGCCGCCCGACGAGTGCTCACCGTAGTCTCAGAAGAAACTACCACCAACCCTAGCTATCGTCCATGGTCCGAAATCTCCATCACCTTCAACAGGGCCGACCAGTGGGTGGACATACCCTACACAGGGCATTTTCCCCTCATCCTTGACATGACTGTCCAGAAGGTGCTCTTCAGAAAAGTCCTCGTCGACGGTGGGAGCGCTTTAAATCTACTCTTCGCCGGGGCCCTAAGGGAGCTCAGACTCAGGACAACAGACCTCACGCCCTCAGACACCTCCTTCTGGGGCGTGGTACCTGGCAGGGCATCCAGACCACTTGGCGAAATTACCCTACCAGTATAATTTGGCACGGCAACCAACTACAGAGTGGAGCATATCAACTTTTATGTCGCCGACTTCGACACCGCCTACCACGCCATACTAGGGCATCCGGCTCTGACCAAGTTCATGGCCGTTCTGCACTATGCATATTTGGTGTTGAAGATGCCTTTACCTGCAGGAGTCCTGTCTCTGTGGGCCAACCTCTCCGTCGCCTATGCCTGCAAGACGGAAAGTCTCGCCCTCGCTGAAGCCACCGACCTCTCCATCCAGATGGCCAGCATGGTCGCTGTAGCCAAGACTGCATCTGCTGATGACATGGAGATCCCAGAGCCTCCCCGGGCCTCCACCAAGTCCAAGGAAGTCAAGGAGATCGGCCTCGACGACCCTTCCAAGATGGTGAAAATTGGGGCTCACCTTGACCCCAAATAGGAAAGCGCGCTCGTCTCCTTCCTATGTGCCAACGCCGATGTGTTTGCTTGGAAACCTGCAGACATGTCGGGGGTACCATGGGAGAAGATCGAGCACTCCTTGAATGTCTCGCCGACCGCTAAACTGATCAAGCAGAAACTTCGCCAATTCACGCCAGACAAAAAGGAGGCTATTAGGGTAGAAATAAAACAGCTTTTAGCTGCCGGATTTATAAAAGAAGTGTATCATCCAGATTAGTTAGCTAATCCTATTCTTGTTAAGAAAAAGAATAAAGAATGGAGAATGTGTGTTTATTATACTAATCTTTACAAACACTACCCTAAAGACCCCTTCAGCTTGCCTCGGATAGATGAGGGTGTAGACTCCACCGCCGGCTGCGAGTTGCTCTTGTTTCTCGACTGTTACTCAGGCTACCATCAAATCTCCCTCAAGGAGGAAGACTAGGTTAAAACATCATTCATCACGCCTTTCGGTGCATACTGCTACACCACTATGTCCTTCGGACTAAAGAACGCCGGTGCGACCTACCAAAGGGCTATCCAGACGTGCCTCGACCAATAGATCGGCTGCAATGTTGAAGCCTATATCGATGACGTGGTCGTCAAGACTAGAACCACCAACAATCTTATCACCGACCTTGAAGAAACTTTCTCCAACCTACGCAAATACCAATGGAAGCTGAACCCTTCAAAGTGCATCTTTGGAGTTCCATCCGGTATCCTGCTCGGCTACATCGTCAGCGCTCGGGGCATTGAACCAAACCCTGACAAAGTCTCCACCATCACCAACATGAAATGGCCGACGTGTGTCAAGGATATACAGAAGCTTACAGGCTGCATGGCTGCGTTAAGCTAATTTATCTCGCGCCTCGGTGAAAAAGGGCTACCTTTCTTCAAGCTCCTCAAGGCCTCCAAGCTTTTTTCTTGGTCGGAGGAGGCAGACACAGCTTTCGAGCAGCTCAAATTGTTTTTAACAAAACCTCCAATCATGACAGCGCCATGACCAGATGAAACTCTGCTGGTTTACATCGCCGCCACTTCTTGAGTTGTCAGTACGGCTATTGTCGTCGAACGCGAGGAAACTGGACACACCTACAAGGTACAGCATCCAGTCTATTTCATCAGCGAGGTATTTAATGTGCCCAAAACTCGTTATCCTCAGGTGCAAAAGCTGTTATATGCAATTTAATCACCTCATGCAAGCTCCGACATTACTTCGAATACTACAAGATCGCCGTGGTCACTGAGTTCCCTCTGGGAGACATTCTCCGAAATAAAGAGGCCAATGGTCGTATCATCAAGTGGGCTATTGAGCTTGGCACCTACTCCATTGACTTCAGAAGCAGGCCGACCATAAAGCCGCAGGCGCTCGCCGATTTCATCACTGAGTGGACCGAAATCCAAGAACCCATCGCCGCCACTTGTCCTGAGCACTGGGTGATGTACTTCGACGGCGCCCTTAATATCAATGGGGCCGGTGCGGGCATTCTGTTCATCACACCGACAAAGGATAAACTCCGATACATTCTTTGCATACATTTCGCGGTCTCCAACAACGCTGCGGAATACGAAGCATGTCTCCATAGCCTCCGTATAGCCGTCGAGCTCGGCGTCAAACGCCTCATGGTATATGGGGATTCCGCACTGGTTATCAATCAACTTAATAAAGATTGGTCCTGTTCTAGTGAGAAGATGGATGCTTACTACGCCGAAATCAGGAAGCTTGAAGGGAAATTCTATGGCATCGAGTACCACCATGTGGTACGGGTTCAAAACCAAATAGCCGACCAACTATCGAAGATGGGATCTTCTCGCACCATGGCTCCACCGGGGATCTTTGTTCAGGACCTCTTGACACCATCCATTAAGGAAGACAAGGAAGTCATAGAAGTAACCCCTACCAAGAAGTTGGTACTCACGATACCTTCGTAGGTCACCGATTGGAGGGAACAGTTCATCAAATACCTCTCCAACGGCGAAGTACCCGCCGACAAAATCAAAACCGAATGATTAATTCACCGAAGTAAGCACTACGTGTTGGTGGATGGTAGCCTGATGAGGAAAAGTGTCAAGGAAGGGATACTACAGAAGTGCATCATCCAAGATGATGGTGTGAAGCTACTATCTGAAATTCACTCTGGCTCCTGTGGCAATCATGCGGCTTCAAGAACATTGGTCGACAAAGCTTTCCGGGCAGGTTTTTACTGGCCCACGGCTATTACCGATGCAGAAGATCTCGTTCGATGATGTGAGGGGTGTCAATTTTTCGCCAAACAAATACATGTGCTGGCACAAGAATTACAGACCATTCCAGCTTCCTGGCCGTTCGCATGCTGGGGACTGGATATGATCGAGCCTTTCAAACCTGCGCCAGGAGGTTTCCGGTACGTGTATGTCGCCATTGATAAGTTCTCCAAGTGGATCGAGTACAAACCACTCATCGCAGCTACTGCTAAGAAAGCAGTCGAGCTCTTTGAAGACATCGTACATAGATTCAGTCTCCCAAACAGCATCATCACCAACCTCGGGACAACTTTTACCGGCCATCATTTTTGGGACTTCTACGAGGACAGGTGCATCTCTGTTAAATACATTTCCGTTGCTCATCCTAGAGCTAACGGTCAGGTCGAGAGAGCTAACGGTATGATCCTCGATGCCCTCAAGAAAAGGCTCTATCAAAAAGAAGAAAAGCACCCGGGCAGATGGCTCAAAGAACTACCAGCTGTGGTCTAGGGACTGCGCACTCAAGCTAGTCGCAGTACCGGCGTATCTCCATATTTTATGGTCTATTGCTCAGAGGCCATACTTCCAGCGGATATTGCATTCCAAGCACCCAGAGTAGAAAACTATGATGAAGACCAAGCCGTAGCTATTCAGACAGAAGACATTGATCGGGCCGAGGAAGAACGTCTGATTACTTGCGTTCGCACAACCAAGTACCTCGAAGGTCTACGGAGGTATTACAACCTAACATCAAAGGTCGTTCGTTCACGATCAGCGACCTCGTCTTACGTCGGAAACAAAAAACCGAAGGGCTTCACAAGCTGTCTTCACCATGGGAGGGCCCTTACATCGTAAAAGGTGTTACTCGACCAAGGTCTTATCGCTTATGCGACTTAGATGGACTCGATGTTCCCAACTCCTGGCACATAGAGCACCTTATGCGTTTCTACCCCTGAAATAACATAGATATGTATTCTTTACTTTAATATTAATAAAGTTCTGGTCTCCATAATTTCTATACATTTTTTCCTCCATCATAAGCTTCACTTACCGTTAGCAGGATATAAGCCACTCCGCGATGGCCTCCAATACGCTCGACTAGTACGCCCAAATCGCCGAGCACGATCGCCGAGCACGGTAACTCCAAATCACCGAGCACGGTAACTCCGAATCGCCGAGCACGATTTCTCCAAATCGCCGAGCATGGCAACTCCTAATCGCCGAGCATGATTTCTCCAAATCGCCGAGCACGGCAACTCCAAATCGCCGAGCACGATTTCTCCAAATCACCGAGCACGGAAACTCTGAATCGCTGAGCACAATTTCTCCAAATCGCCGAGCATGGCAACTCCAAATCACCGAGCATGATTTCTCCAATTCACTGAACACGTTAACTCCCGATCGCCAAACACGACCTCTCCAATTCGCCGAACACAACCTCTCCAATTCACCGAACACGTTAACTCCCAATCACCGAACACGATTTTTCCAAAAATCGCCTACTATGCTTCCTCTGGGTCGCATAGGTTTTTCTACAAAAACGACGACGGTGTTGCGTTCCAATTTTCGCAACATAGCCCGCCGATCGTCAAGCAGCACACCTTTTTCCTTCTGTTTTCTATAAAAATGACCTAGTCCCTGACTACATCCTACACGTGCTTAGGGGCTTCGCCCTCTGCGTTACGGTTGGTCGGCTGCGGTTCCTTGGCCATGCCTGTTCATCCTATACGTGTCAGCGCCTCTGCGCTCGATGTTATGGGCTATGGGCTAGTCAAGGCCTAGATTTTAGATATGAACTAACCGCTCGAACTCCGCTTTAGCCATTTCTCTCGCCACGTTACTCAAGTTGGCTGCTGGGCAGCACATTTTTTCGCAATAGTAACTCCAGAGGACACCAAGGCTCTAACATCCCACAAAACGTACCATGGGCTCGGTGCTCTACGTGTTGGGTGGTAGGCCACGGTCTTATGACAATGCCTATTTCTCCAACATACGCATGGGCTCCGCATTATGCGTTATGGATCACGACCTAACTAAGGCATCAAGTTTAGTGAAAACTAACTGATCGAACATAGCTTATATTGCGCACAACTGCATCGGGTTGATAATACGCCGATTCTTCATAGCTAGATAAATCAAGTATTACAGGTGGTAATATTGGAGCAGTTCGTTAAGCTTCGCTAATAGCTTCTGTTTCGCCAAATAGGTCTATATCACCGACAAGCACCTTCGCCACATCCTCAACGTCATCCTCCAGCTGCTGGGTCTACGCGCTGCTCAGCCCATCGGCGAACCCACCACCTATCGACTGGATGTCG
Source organism: Miscanthus floridulus (assembly GCF_019320115.1). Classification (NCBI taxonomy): domain Eukaryota; kingdom Viridiplantae; phylum Streptophyta; class Magnoliopsida; order Poales; family Poaceae; genus Miscanthus; species Miscanthus floridulus. The sequence goes on along the minus strand of NC_089586.1, from coordinate 66,383,965 downwards.
ATGGACGGATAATGGGACCGAACCACCGCAAGGGCATGAGTAGCGGCGGTCAAAACGGCATCGCGGTTGAAGTTTTTGAAGTTCTCCCATGCTGCCTTGCATCTCTGAACAATGGTGTCTGGCCCTTGCTACCTACCATCAGGACGGGGTGTCGGTTCAACGTCGACGCAGTCGAGCACTGGTTTTATTGCGGCAGTTATAGTGTTGAAGTTGTCCTTCTAGACTTTGGCTTCTTGCACCAGCACATCAAACTGTGCCTTGGTTTTATGTCGATAATCTGCAAGAATTACAATGGTTCATCACGGCAAAGAAGTATTACGGCGTCACTTCCGATCAGGGGAAACCTACCTTTCAATTCTTCGGCCAGTTTGTCAGCTCGCTCTGACTCCTTCGTCTTCTCTTGTCGGATTTGTTCGACGGTCTAGCAAAGCTGGTTGAGTTCTGCATCTTGCTCTGCAAGCACAAAAGATAAGAAACAAAAAAATATACGACCACTTACTGCAAAGCACATTATATGAAAAAGAATACCGGATTTCAGCTTGGATACATCCTCCAACTGCTGGCACTTCCGGTCGAGCTGTTCAGTTTTACTATCGAGTTCTCCGTTTTTCTTGCTCAACTGCTCGAACATTTTCTTAAGTTCCTTGGATACAATCGCCAGCTCCTCGGATGTCTTCTTCAGCTGCTCGGACGAAGCCGTTAGTCGCTCGGACAAAACCCCATTCTAATGTTCAAGGTCCCACGAGTTCGACTCCGCAAGGTCCTGCTCGTGCTGGGCCCTCTGAATACTTTTCTCCAAAAGACTTAAAGCCTCCCGGAGTATCTTATTTTCCTCGATGAGGGGCTCCATCCTCTTTATTAGTTGGTGCTGTTGATCGGCTATCCGAGCTATCCCCTGTGGATTAACAATGAAAAAAAATAAACCTTGATCTTCCGACAACATATATCGGTGTTATTGGCGTGGCACTCACCTCGATTTGAGTCATAACTCCGGCGACGGTGGATTTCAACCTCTTTATCTCCCTGGTGGTGTTTTCTTCCTCGATGACTACCACCTCCTCCCTGCATTTCCAGAGAATCCAGACGGACTAGGGCTCAGGTGCGGCACGCTCGATCTCCACTACCTCGTCCTCCTCTGCCGTCGCTCGAGGCACCACCGGGGGGCTCTGTGGTCGGACCGCCGCTCCGACCACTCCTGGCAACCCTGCGGGTGATGACGTTTGCTCCTCAGCCGTTGACGGAGTCGCATCTATAACAGAACCTCCCAATTTATACAAGATCAAGTACGGCTGTCCCCGCTAACACGTTGACACACACATACTTTCACTCATATAAACTCGGTAGTCCGCCGAGTGTCCCGAAAGACCTCGGTAAATCAACATCACAACCAAGATCGCATGATTAAGCAAATACACATCACATATGCAGGGTTGCAGTAGAAAATAATATTTCAAATGAATTCACAAATAATAGTACAAGTTTGAGTTTCAAAACCGATTAGTGAAAACAACATAGCTTTCAAAAGATTACATTAATATATGTTCCAAATACATTGCTAGCATAAGTGACATCATCCGACAAAAGCATATAGACGAGAAGTAACTATAGAATCACCGAGCCCACCGGTGGTTAGCCACCATCTTTAACAGGCCGAGAACTTCACCTGCAACATGGTGGGATAAACCCTGAGTACGAGAATGTACTCAGCTAGACTTACCCATCAAAACCAGAAATAAAGGACACCAAGGGTCATGCAAGGCTTATGAGGTGGGCTAGCTTGACACAGTTGCATAAAAGAGCTTATGAATATAGTAACCTATTTAAACTTCGCATCAAGTTTATCATCATTACCTATCCACTAGATTTGCACCTATACTAAAGCACTCACTTATTAGGAGCAAACAATATTAACCATAGCAGGTATAATAAGGCTGTCATCATCATATCATTATATCTGAACCATTATGTTATTTAGTGTATCTACTTTGGAGATAAGCCCGTCAAGTTCTCACTAACCGGGAGAGATGGCTACTCGAATCGAATTACAACTCAGCTGAGGGGGTATTCCTAACTCTCACCCTGGCATACTTAGCAAGGGTAGCCATGGGTCACCTTTGGGACAACTTAGGAACCAAATTCGCGGGTTCGATCAGCCCCAGTGCTCTCAGGGATTACCCTTCTGCCAGGACAATCAGGACTTTTAAATCACCTACCCTTGGACTCACGCCTATGGCTCCCTTCCGAGGCGTACTTTATACTTATCGACTCCCGGCCTGAGGTGAGCTACTCGGCTTCGTGGTCGGTCTCCAAACCCGGCCAACTAAGAGAGAGGCATGCGTTCAACATGAACAGGAAAGGCTCCAAGATTCAGTCCTTAATCGACACAGACGGAGTCACTGCAAACCGGCAAGCCTCCATCCGGTCTTCATTTCAAATTAAGACTGGTTCTTTTCCACGATAGCAAATATAGCCAACCATGCCACATGTATCTTCCTATATCTCGCAGGTGACAGGAAATCACCTGACTTCTACCGTGTTTAAGTAGGGCTAAGCACTACACGAGCCTGAGCTACATAGGATTCTAGGTAATTATATCTGGACAAGGATTGGATAACTAATGCAGCAAGTGTTTGCATCCAACACCTAAACTTAATGCAACAATAATACTGTAACTGCATTTAGGAAATTAGGAGGCTTAATATGCTCCGGGGCTTGCCTGGGATCCGACACAAGTCAGTTCAGTTAGGTTGCACCGTCCTGGTGACATCTCAGGTCCTAGCACTTGCTTAGTCCTTCCATCTTCAGGATAGATCCATCAAACGCTATCTTCGGGTTTGGCTCCAACATCTCATCCTTCACGTGGTGCATCTAGCGTACCTAGATGAGATGCAATATGCAAGTGCATAAATATGAAGAATAGTACCGTGAGACACATCACAAAATAGCAAGCAAGACAAGCATAGTTTACACTAACACACTTAAGTACTTTGCGATGCTTAACTTAAACATCACACCATCTATCATGCTAAGATGGCAAAGAAGACGACAACACCAAGCATGACACAAGTTTCCCAAGATCTTAGGTGCTCTAACTCAGTCATCATTCAAGGCATAAGTCACACTTAACAATATACAAGCAAACACTATAATTGGAATCTGCCAATTTCCGGACATGCAAACAACAGCTACAAGATTTAGCTATAACTGGAGTTACACAAATCCAAATGACTTACAAGAAGACATTCTGGAAAGCTTATGGAATTTTATACAACTTTGTTATTATCACCAAAAGCTCATTCAAATCATAACTAGATCAAACACTAGCATCTTTTAGATCTGCTCAGAATACAATTAAAACATAACCAAATACTTAAAAGTCATGTAACTCCTACACTATCTGGCCTATGACCTCACAATTTGAACACAAGCAAGATCATGAAATGTTCTACAACTTTTGTATTCACTACAACCATAGTAAACATCATTTACACCACGAATATAATTGCACAAGCAAAACTGCAATTGCAACCCAACAGCAGTGGTACAGAAAACTGATAAGAACTTCAGAGAAGCACAACTGGAGTTCTAGACCTCCAACAAACATGAACCATAACTTTTTGAAAAGCCTAGGAAGTTACCTACAACTTTTTTATTCTCATATTAAGATGATTCTATAGTTAGAAGGGTCAATTAATCCAATAATTGAATCTCTGTCCAAAACATAGATAGAAACTGACATGCCACTTTAAACAGCTATAAATGGAGTTATACATGTCCAATAAATGTGGTTCTAGACTTTTTAGAAAGCTTATCAAATTCTAAACAACTTTGTTGTAAACACCTAAAGCTAATTCTACTACTAAGAAGGCCCCACAATACCAACAAGGTAACCCTGTCAGAGTTTGGGCAGAAACAGCCACTGATATTTAAGCAAGTATAACTCAAGATCTACTTAACCAAAAATCATGATATTTAGCTTTTTGAAAAGCTTAATAAAAGTACTACAACTCATGTATTATCTTGAAGTCATGATTCATAACTTAACTAAGCCAATTAATTCAAGCATGCAGGACTATTCAGGGTTGGAGCAAAGCAATACAGTACATTTGTTATTTTTATAACTCTTAAAATATAAATCCTACACTTCTGAAATTTTTACCAGACAACAACAATAACCTTATGAGCACTCCATAAACATTTCACATTTATTTGAGCAAAATAACTATAGTTATGAAAAAAAGACAAATACAACTAGCATTAAAACCTAACTGCATAAATCTATTTTTACAGCTAAACCTTTAAACTAAAACATGTAATATTATAGATCTAGTACATAGAGAATTTCACAAGGATTCCAAAAAGTCCACATTTACTATTTTACAAATTTCCTATGATTTACTATGATTTTCCAAACTTTCAGCCGATTTAAAACAAATAGGTCCCTTGAGGCACTATTCACTTGAGTCAATGACATTGCAGCTAGGCCCTTGACCTTTGTCGAATTGTCGCGCGAGGTCCTCGACGTAGATTTGCACATGGAGGTCACCGGGGTCTCGCTGCTCCGGCTAGAGAAGGCCATGTCATCGGCGGCTGAGGGGCGGGGGAGCACCAGGGGGCCCTTGCGCACCCGCGGGGCTGCTCGGCTTAGCCCAAGGTGGCCCACGGTGGCTTGGCCACGCGCGGTGCCAGCTGCGGCGGCGGCGGCCGGAGCTTCCACGGCTAGGATGGCGGGTTACGATGGCGAGCATGAGCACGGCGTGAAGGAGATGGCGGCGAAGCTGAGGGTGGTGCTCGTGGGGAGTGAGAAAGCTGGGAGCGGCGAGAATGGCTGCGACAGCGAGCTCTGCTCGGCCATCAATGGCGGACGCGAGCGAGGGCGAGGAGAGAGGCAAGGAGAGCGAGCAGTGGGGGCGCGGAGCGTCTGGGAGCAGCTCAGCATCCACAAAACGCGAGGAGGAGGCAAGGCATGCGGCAGGAGGTGGGGGCGCTCGGCTCGCATGGCTGCCACGCCCTGGCCACGCGTCGGCATTTTGACGAGCAGGTGGCGAGCGTGATCCAGCGTGTCTTGGAAGCCGTTTTTGGGCTGGTTCGGTTGGGAATTTGATGGTGGGCCTTTAACGAAGTTTGATCTCCATCCGATGCTCTACAAATTTCGTTAAAGGTTCATAGCCATTAGAGCAAAGGATTAAGAGATAATTAGGCCCTAATTTGACACTGTCAATGAATTAATGTCGATCAAAGTAAAGCTCGGTTTTTGTTCATTTTGGGAAGTCAAACTTGGTCCAATTGATCCCATCTTTGGGTATCCTCTTCTCCAAATACTTATCTCCATATTTTATTTTGCAACCCAAACATGTTTCTTACAAAATTTTGGAGAACGCGGAATGTCATCGTCGATGCCCAAGATTTCAGACTTAGGTCTACAAACAGCAGCAGTTTCGATCTTGTAACCTCTGTTTGCATCATCTACAAACTGAACTAGGCATACTCCAAAAACAAACTATGTTGTACTCAAAACAAAGAACAACTTTTATTAAAGGATCAAGGTCTGGATCAGCTCGGTTTGCAAGATATAAAGCTCCAAAGTAGGGTACCCGCAGTTCAACCTCAGTTAGGACTTAGCCAAATTCCTGGGCTCCAAAACAACACTGTATTGAATCTTGTGAGTTCCATTTGACTAGGTTAGAGGCCAAACTAACTCTTGACCATTAAACAAAGTTTGTTCTACACAAGATGAACTACAACTTTTGTTAAAGGTCAAACCTCATAACTGGTACATAAGTCAAACTTTCACTTTATAAAACAATTCAAGCAAGGACATAACTTGTCATTTCATGTGACTTCTTGATTCCAAACTTCACGAAACTTTTCCATGGATCAATATAGATGGATATTGATGCGAGACACATGAAGATATTCCAATAACACCAGCCAAGCATATCTCTTGAAAAGGGCCTATATGTAAAGCAAGGGTGCAATATCCGAGTTTAGGTTGGGGCTTATTTCCATAGGTTTGATCTTGACATCTCCATCGTCACTTAATCTGTCATGTTTAAGCTTAAACCCATTGCTTAACTGGTGACAAACACCTGGGGTGTTACAGCATCTGTAACCTCTGGCGCATCAACAACAACCGCAGTTTCCACTTCCAAGGTAATGACTTTTTCGATCATAGCCGTGGTTGCGGTCGACGACGCGCCGATCATGTGCGCCAATGATTCACCATCACCAGGTCTGCTGGGAGCGGTGGCTGGCCTGTCCTCTGTTCGTCGAGCACTAGGGGACTCCCGGACGGGAGCAGTCGTCATTTTTTCTTCTAAGGTCACGGGCCTTGGCATCGCACTGCGTAATATCGGCTACTCAGAAACAAGGAGAAATCAAGGAACAATATTATTACTCCAAGGCAAATATACTTACGGTTTGGTCTTTCGATTGATTTTCTTGAATCAGCGATGCCTGCCTGACCCCCTAGGCGCGGCTGCTTGGTCGGCTTTATGGGAGGACTCCTGCGCCTCTGCAGCGGGCTGCCGCTCTTCTTGGTGCTCGGGGGCACCCCCTTCTGTGTGTTGTTCGGGGACTTCAGTAGTTTGCATCATCGGGGAGTCCGCCGTTGCCTGACCATAACTTTCCCCTTCTCGATGCCTGGGAGCATCAGCATCCGCCGGTACCTCTGTCGTGCTCGGTGGAAGCGCTAATTGGTCCTCGTCATCATCCGACCACTCCAGCATAGCCGTTCATCATGGCCGAACTGCTCGGTCCTCTCCAAGAGAGATGCCGCCTAGTTTGTGTGCATGAGAGCTAGCGGTTTTTCTCCTTTTTTGGACCGGCTCGTCTAGTGCCAGTCTTTTCCCATGGACCTTCTCTGACATTGGGGATGGACTATCCGACACGGAGCTCGGCTCACCCTCTTCGGGCTACAGTGGCCGCCGAGGATCTACTCCTTTCGGCCAATCGGCTCTCGGCATGTCTGAAAAGTATATTGCCCTATCCTACGAATGGATCTTTTCATAAGTAAGTCAGTCCTATGCTCGGCAATTAATGTCTGATAGACGCGAAGCGAAATGGTTACCTGAGGAGGTGGGTTGGTGCAGTTGAAAGCCTTCGTTCCTTTCGGCCAGCTGAATGAGACATTCGAAGTAAATAGATCCATGGCATGGTCTATCACTTCCTTCTTTGTTAGACGGTCTGTGTTTTCATGGGTACCATCGTTGTCACCTTTATAGTCAAATGCTGGGTGGGCCCTCTCTTTGTAGGGCTAAAGGCGCCGCACTATAAAGCTAGCCGCCACCAGTTCACCCCGAAGCTCAACGCCCTTAATCAAGTCCAGCAGTTCCATTACCTGCTCCATCTCAGCATTGTTGGGCCTCTCTGACCAGTTAGTATGATTAACCGGGATGTGGTGGACGTCGCATCGAATCATTGGGTGACTTTGTTTGATATAGAACCATCTGGCATTCCAATCTTTGAGGGAGGTATTTAGTGGAACGCTGATATATTCGCTGGCCATCCCATCCCTGAGTTGCAGGTAAACACCGCCGACCACCTTGGAACCGCTACCCCCCTTCTTCTTTAGATAGAATAGGTGCCTGAAGAGGTTGAAGTGCGGAAGAACACCAAGAAACACCTTGTAGAAATGGATAAAGATAGAAACATGCAGAATGGTGTTGGGGTGCAGATTACAGAGGCTAATCGCCCAAAACTCCATAAGATCCCTCAGAAAGGGGTGGACAGGAAACCCTAATCCTTGCCTAAAATAATCCTCAAATACTACAGCCTCATCAGTATGTGGTGTCGGGAAGGGCTCAGCACTAGCTGGCCGCCATCCAGCAGTAAGACGGTCTAGGAGAACGCCCGCCGCCACCATCTTATCGAGATCCGCCGCCGATGTCTTCAACGGCACCCACTCCTCATCGTGGCTGGCTCCGATGGCCACTTTCTTTGGCTTTGCGGCTCCTTTTTTCGGCGCCATTTCCTATGGTTTGGTCCTAGGGTTGGAGGCGAATGCTTGCGATTGGTGCAGAAGGTGAAGCACAGGGATTGCGAAGGTAGGAAGCAAGGTGGCTTGACAGAGGTAGGAGGTGATGTGTGTGGCGGTGTGGTTATAAAGCACTTTCCCCACTCTCCCTTGACTCTGAGGGTTTTTGGGAAACTGTTCCCATGATCAGCGCTGCATCGACTCCTCCAAAATGGTTTAATGGGCCGCAACTTGGGCTATCACATCACCATAGCCCACGCCGCTCATTTATCGCCGCCACTTATTCTCCAAATTCTCCGCATTTTAATGAGGCTTAGTAACTGATACTGTACAGCCATTACTCCGAATTTCTCGCTGCGGTTTGATTTATCCGATATCTACGCCAGAAAAATGGGGACTAGCTACCTGCTCGGACAGTTTACTCATTTCTGAGCCTGGCACCATGTGACTACATCACCTACTGTCAGACTCGGGGACTAAGTGGGCACACTTCACCTTGTGGTGAATGTGCTTGTTTTTTGTCTTGAGGCTACGCTCGGGGACTGGCTACCTGCTCGGACGGTTCACTAATTTCTAAGCCTGACACCACGTGACTACGTCACCTACTGTCAGGCTCAGGGACTAAGTGGGCACACTTCACCTTGCGGTGAATGTGTTTGTTTTTCTGAAAGACTCCGAGCCTCCAAAAGATAAAACCAAGTATCTTTACCCATGATTTTGGATTCTAAGTGGGCACACCTCACTTAACCATGTAGGAATTTTTAATTTTGGATTTGAGCTCCTTACACCCTTATGACAAGCCGTGCTCAGAACACACTGCTCGGCGATGTTGTATGCTGCTCGGCAGCTGCTCACAACTGCTCGGCGACTCCTTATGGTGGTCAGATCATGATTTGGACAGCTCGGTTTTGGTTCGCACCTGCTCGGAAAGTCTCAAGACGGCGTTGCACAATGGGTACAAGGCGCTCGGGGACTAGCTGTGGGGGGTACGACCCCGGATACCCATGGCAGGTCACATGGGCTATGCCTCTAGGGGTGGCCTAGCCTGCAAGAAGGAAACTACGGGGCACGATTCTACTCGGTGACCCCTGCAAGGCATGGAGAGGATATCCTGAAGATGTTACGAGATCTGATAGGATATGTATGATCCCATGTTTCTTGTAATCTGTTATTACTTTCCAGTTATCTCTCAGATCTAACCGACTTGTAACCTTGCCCCCTAGACTATATAAGGCGGGCAGGGACCCCTATGAATTCATGACAAATCATACGATAGCTAATGCAAACCAACAGACCATAGGAGTAAGGTATTACGTTGTACCGACGGCCTGAACCTGTATAACTCGTGTGTCTCTGTTGCCTTCTTGTTCTTGATTACACGCTCCTCTACCAATCAATCTACCATCGCGGGGTGCCCCTCGGTGGACTACCAACGATATTCTGTCGATAGTCTGGTCCACCAAAAGACGACACATGGTCCAGCCAACCTGATCGGAGTCTCGCGCAAGGAGTCAAGGCAGATTTGGCGATCAAGCAAGATCCTAGTTGGTTAGAATAGGAATCCTTATCTGGCTACATATGGCAATTGTAACTGGCTAGGATTAGTTTCCAGATCTGTAACCCTGCCCCCCGGACTATATAAGGTGGGCAGGGGACCCCTCTAAAAAACACCTCTCATTGACATACAGCAATACAAATCAGACGCAGGACGTAGGTATTACGCCTTCTTGGCGGCCGAACCTGGATAAAACCTCATGTCTGTCTTGCGTCACCGTCTTGTTTGTGGCTTGCGCATCTGTCTGCCGACAATCTACTACCTTGGGCATACCCCTAGGTAGACTGCTGACCATATTTCATCGACATTCGCCGAACACGTTAACTCAAAAAATCGCCGAACACGATTTCTCCAATTCGCCGAACACGTTAACTCCAAAAATCACCGAACACGTTAACTCCAAATCGCCAAACACGATTCCTCCAAATCGCTGAACACGTTAACTCCAAAAATCAACGAACACGGTTTCTCCAAAAATCGCCTACTATGTTTTCTCCAGATAACATAAGTTTTTTTCCTCCTAAAAACGATGATGATTTTGCACTCCAAATTTCATAACATATGTCGCCGATCGTCAAGCAGCACACATTTTTCTTTTCTGTTTTCTATGGAGAAGACCTAGTCTCTGATTACTTCCTACACGTGCTTAGGGGCTCCACCCTCTGCGTTACAGTTGGTCAGCTATGGTTCCTTGGTCATGCCTATTAATCCTACACGTGTCAGGGTCTCTGCGCTCGATGTTATGGACTATGGGCTAGTCAAGGCCTAGATTTCAGGCATAAACTAACTGCTCGGACGCCACTTTAACTATTTTTCTTGCCAAGTTACTCAAATTGGCCGCTGGGCAGCATGTGTTTTGCTTTGATAATTATGGAAGACACCAAGGCTCTAACATCCCACCACACGTGCTATGGGCTCCATGCTCTGCGTGTTGGGCGGTAGGCTACGGTCCTATGATAACGCTTATTTTCCCAACATGCACACGGGCTACGTGCTCTGTGTTACGAATTATGGGCTAGCTAAAGCATCAGGTTTAGTGAAAACTAACTGATCGAACACTGCTTATATTATGCATAACGGTGTCGGGTTATTAATACAAATGATTCTTCATCACCAAATAAAGTAAGTGGTACAGGCGATAATATCCGAGCAGTTTGTTAAGCTTCGCCACCAGCTTCTGTTTCGCCAAACAGGTCTATATCGCCGACAAGCATTTTTGCTGCATCTTCAACATCATCCTCCAGTTGCTGGGTTTGTGCGTCGCTCAGCTCATCGGCGAACCCACCACCTATCGACTGGATGTCGACAGACGGATAGTGGGACTGAACCACTGTAAGGGCATGAGTAGCGGCGGTCAAAATGGTGTCATGGTTGAAATTTTTGAAATTCTCCCACGCTGCCTTACATCTCTGAATGATGGTGTCTGGCCCTTGCTGCCTGCTGTCAGGATAGGGTGTCGGTTCAATGTCGTCGCAGTCGAGTATTGGTTTTATTGTGGCAGTTATAGTGTTGAAGTTGTCTTTCTAGACTTTGGCTTCCTACACCAGCACATCAAATTATGCCTTGGTTTTATGGCGATAATCTACAAAAATTACAATGGTTTGTCAGACCAGAAAAGTACTACAACATTACTTCCGATCAGGGGGTATCTACCTTTTAGTTCTTCGGCCAGTTTGTCTGCTCACTCCGACTCTTTCGCTTTCTCTTGTCAAAATTGCTCGACGGTCTGGCGAAGCTGGTTGAGTTCTGCGTCTTGCTCTGCAAGCACAACATTTATCGAAACAATGGGTTGGCAAACTATTGCAAAGTACATTATGTGATAAGGCATACCAGATTTCTGCTTGGATACATCCTCGAACTGCTGGCACTTCCGATCGAGCTGCTTAGATTTATTTTTGAGTTCTCCGGTTTTCTTGCCCAATTGCTCGGACATATTTTTTAGCTCCTCGGATACAATCACTAGTTGCTCGGATTTCTTCTTTAGCTGCTCGGATGCAGCCATTAGTTGTTCAGACAGAACCCCCTTCTAATGTTCAAGGTCCCATGAGTTAGACTCTGCAAGGTCCCACTCGCGCTGGGCCCTCTTAATATTCTTTTCTGAAAGATTTAACGCCTCCTAGAGTTTCTTGTTTTCCTCGGTGAGGGGCTCCATCCTCTTCATCAGTTAGTGTCGTTGCTCGGCTGTTCGAGCTATCCCCTGCGGATGAACAATGCTAGAGATAAACCATGGTCTCCAACAACATATATATCAGTGTTTGAGGTGCGGTACTCACCTTGATTTGAGTCATAACTCCAGCAACGGTAGATTTTAACCTCTTTATTTCCCTGGTGGTGTCTTCTTCCTCGACAACTACCACCTCTTCCCCATGTTTTCAGAGAATCCGGATGGACTAGGGTTTGGGAGTGGCACGCTCGATCTCCACAACCTCATCCTCCTCTGTCGTCGCTTGAGGCACCACTAGGGGACTCTGTGGTCGAACAGCTGCTCTGACCACTCCTAGCATCGTTGCGGGTGGTGAAGGTTGCTCCTCGGCCGTTGACGGAGTTGCATCCTTAGCCTCCGGTGCATCAACAACAGCTGCAGTTTTGCTTCCAAAGTATCGACTTTTTCAGTCGTAGCCTCGGTCGCAGTTGCCGACGTGCTTATCGTGTGCGCCAATGATTCACCGTCGCCAGGACTGCTGGCAGCGGCAGCTGGCCCATCCTCTATTTGCCGAGCACTCGGGGACTCTCGGATGGGGGCAGTTGGCATTTTTTCTACCGAGGTTACGGGCCTTGGTGTTGCCCTGTGTAATATCGGCTTGTCAAGAACCAAGAGAATTCAAGGAACAATATTATTACTCCAAGGCAAATATACTTACGGTTTGGTTTTCCGATTAAATTTCTTGAACCGACGATGCCTGCCTAATCCCCCAGGCATTGCTGCTTGGTCCGCCTGATGGGGGGACTCCTGCTCCTCTACAATAGGGTGCCACTCTACTTGGTGCCCTGAGGCCCCCTCTGTGTGCTACTCTATGGTTATCCCCTCTTGTTGCTCAGGGACTTTGGTCGTCTGCGCTGTCGGGACTTCTGTCGTTGCCCACACATAACTTCTCCTTGCATGCTGCTCGGGAACTTCAGCATCCGTCGATGGCTCCTTCATGCTCAGTGGATGCGCTGCCTGGTCCTCGTCATCGTCCGACCACTCTAGCACAGTGGTTCTTCGTGGTCGAGCGATTTGGTCTTCACCAAGCAAGATGCTGCCTGATTTGTGTGCAGTAGATCTTGCGGTTTTTCTCCTTTTTCGGACCGGCTCATCTACTGCCGGTCTTTTCCCGCGGATCTTCTCTGATACTGGGGATGGACTATCCGACGAGGTGCTCGGTTCCTCCTCTTCGGGCTGTAGCGGCCACCGAATGTCTACTCCTTTTGGTCAATCAGCTCTCAGCACGTTTGAAAAGTATATTGCCCTATCCTACGAATGGATCTTTACATAAGTAAGTCAGTCCTTTGCTCAGAAATTGATGCCTGAACAATGCAAAGTGAAAGGGTTACCTGAGGAGGTGGATTGGTACAGTTGAAAGCCTTTGTTCCTTTTGGCCAGCTAAATGAGACATTGGAAGTAAATAGGTCCATGGCACGGTCTATTACTTCTTTCTTCGTCAGATGGTCTGTGTTTTCTTGGGTACCATCGTTGTCACCTTTATAGTCGAATGCCGGGTGGGCCCTCTCTTTGTAGGGCTGGATGCGACGCACTATGAAGCTAGCTGCCACCAGTTCACCCCTAAGCTCCACGCCCTTAATCAAGTCCAGAAGTTCCATTACTTGCTCCATGTTAGCATTGTTGGGTCTCTCTGACCAGTTACTATGGTTAACCGGGATGTGGTGGACGTCGCATCGAATCATTGGGTGACTTTGTTTGATATAGAACCATCTAGCGTTCCAACCTTTTAGGGAGGTATTTAGCGGTACGCTGATGTATTTGCTGGCCATCCCATCCCTGAGTTATAGGTACATGCCGCCGACCACCTTGGAACCGCTGCCCCCCTTCTTCTTCAGACAGAACAGGTGCCTGAAGAGGTTGAAGTGCGAAAGAACACCAAGAAACGCCTCGCAGAAATGGATAAAGATCGACATGTGCAGTATGGTGTTGGGGTGCAGATTACAGAGGCTAATCACCCAAAACTCCATAAGATCCCTCCGAAAGGGGTGGATAGGAAACCCTAATCCTAGCTAGAAGTAATCTTCAAATACTATAGCCTCATCGGTATGAGGTGTTGGGAAGGGCTCAGCACTAGCCGGCCGCCATCCAGCAGTGAGGTGGTCTGGGAGAATGCCTGCTGCCACCATCCTGTTGAGATCCACCGCCCCCGTCTTCGATGGCACCCACTCCTCGTCGTGGCTGGCTCCGGTAGCCGCCTTCCTCGGCTTCGTGGCTCCTTTTTTCGGCGCCATTCTCTCCAGATTGGTACTAGATTGGAGGCGAGTGCTCACGTTGGTGCGGAATGTGGAGCATAGGGATTGCGAAGGAAGGAAGAAAGGCAGATTGAGTGAGGTAGGAGGCGATGCATGTGGCGGCGTAGTTATAAAGCACTTCCCCCATCTTTTCCTTGCATCTGAGGGTTTTTGGGAAACCGTTCCCGCGATTAGCGCTACTTCGACTCCACCAACGTGGTTTAATGGGCCGCAAATTGGGCTATCACGTAACAGTAGCCCACGTCGCTCATTTTTTGCCGCCAAATATTCACCGATTTCTCTGCAATTTAATGAGGCTCAGTATCTGATACTGCACAGACATTTCTCCGATTTTTTCTCCACGGTTTGATTTGTTTGATATCTACGCCCAAAACACGGGGACTGGTTACCTACTCGGCTGGATTACTTTTTTCTGAGCCTGGCACCATGTGACTACGTCACCTACTGTCAGGCTCGGGGACTAAGTGGGCACACTTCACCTTACGGTGAAGTGTTTGTTTTTCATCTCGAGGCTATGCTCGGGGACTGGTTACCTGCTCGGCTGGTTTACTATTTTCTGAGCCTGGCACCACGTGACTACATCACCTACTATCAGGCTCGGGGACTAAGTGGGCACACTTCACCTTGCGGTGAATGTGTTTGTTTCTTCTAAAAGACTCCGAGCCTCTAAAAGTTAAAACAAGGTATCTTTAACCTCGTGGCCGGACTCTAAGTGGGCACACTTCATTTTACCGCGCAGGAATTTTCAATTTTGGACTTGAGCTCCTTACACCCTTATGTCAAGCCATGCTTGGAACACACTGCTCGACGATGTTGCACGCTGCTCGGCAGCTACTCACAACTGCTCGGCGATTCATTATGGTGGTCGGACCATGATTTGGACAGCTCGGTTTTGGTTCACACCTGCTAGAAAAAGTTTAAGATGACGTTGCAGAATGGGTACAAGGCGCTTAGGGACTAGCTGTGGGGGGTACGACCCTGGATACCCATGGTAGGCCACATGGGCTACGCCTCCAGGGGTGGCCCAGCCCACGAGAAGGAGCCTTGCGGGGCATGATTCTGCTCGGCGCCTCCCGCAAGGCATGGGGAGGATATCCTGAAGATGTTACGAGATCTGTTAGGAAACGTACGATACCATGATTCTTTTAATATGTTATTACTTTCTGGTTATCTCTTAGATCTAACCGTCTTGTAACCTTGCCCCCCGGACTATATAAGGCGGGCAGGGACCCTCTACAAAATCACGGCAAATCATACGATAGCTAATACAAACCAACAGACCACAGGAGTAAGGTATTACGTCATACTAATGGCCTGAACCTGTATAACTCATGTGTCTCTGTTGCCTTCTTGTTCTTGATTATACGCTCCTCTACCGATCAATCTACCATCGTGGGATACCCCTCGGTGGACTACCGACGATATTCTATCGACACCAAGGGATGACTAAAAGGTGACTAAACTTTAGTCCAGTAAACTAACAGGGTATGAAATGGTTTTTTCAAGAGATGCTAGTATTTTCTATACCTAATATTAAAGCGACCAAATTTTAGTTTATTTTTTTATCCACCTCTCCCTAACGATCATACACAGGAGAGTTTCTTCTGTCCCGCATAACCTCACATGTAACCCGAACTTACAGGACCTACGCCATTAGAATAACTTATGTCTAATAATGATAGACAACTCCAATTCAAAGATGGTGCACTACAGCAGCCACACGCTTTGTCGAGTGCCCCATGCACTCGGCAAAGGCACCCACATGCACTCGGCAAATCCTTTGCTGAGTGCAACACTCGGTAAAGAGGCTCCGTCAAACTTTTTCACAGTAAAGCCTGCTTTGCTGAGTGCCAAATCTCGGGCACTTGGCAAAGGCTTTGCCGAGTGTCAAGCTGACACTCGGCAAAGGATTGACGGCCGTTGGCCGAAGGCTCACGCCGTCTTATTTTTTTTAATTTCTTTGCCAAGTGCAACACTCGGCAAAGAATTTTCTTTTTTTTTTCAAAATTTTTTGCCGAGTGCCATAGCGCCGAGGCACTCGGCAGAGCCTGTTTTTATTATTTTTTTTAATTTTCTTTGCCGAGTGCCACTGCCAAGGCACTCGGCAAAGCATTTTTTATTTTTTTTTAATTTTCTTTGCCGAGTGCAATGGCCATTGCACTCGGCAAATCTGGGAAATTGTTGCTGCTATTTTCCTAGCTTTGCCGAGTGCAATGGTCATTGCACTCGGCAAAGCCACAACAATTTTTTTTGTTTTTTGCTTTTCCATGTAAACAACAGTGCATATATATATATATATATATATATATATATATATATATATATATATATATATATATATATATATATATATATATATATATATATATATATATATTAGAAACCACAATTCAACACAATATATCAGAAACCACATATATATATATATATATCACAAACGACCAATTATGTCTGAAATCCACAATATATTACAAACCACAAGTTCAAAGTTCACAAGTTCAATACATAAAGGCATGCCTACATAAAACCGACTCCGGAAGCAGCTCATGGCGAATGTGAGGGTTGCGATGCCAGCGACCCTCTGAGATGGTTCGACGCCGCCCCCGATTGATGCTGCACAAAAGAGAAGAGATTGCACATGAGTGACAAGATAAAAATGTAAGCAGTTTAAAGAAAAGTTGAAAATTTCGGTAGCACCTCCCCTGCACGGGGAGTTTTCCAAAACCTGCAAGAAAAACGTCGGCACGAAGGCTAACACATCAAGAAACCCGGCACGAAGGCCCACACATCAACAAATCCGACACAAAGGCCATCACTAGGTTTGACACTAAGCATGAGCATAGAAAGTAAAGCATCCATACTCATACTCACCGGAGTAGAATCTAGACGATGTGGTGGTGGTGGTGGTGGTGCAAGCAGGTTGGCTAGGATCTCCCAACCTTGTTGCAGCCCAAGTTGTTGCATGAACTGAAGCAAACCTGCTTGCTGGGCCTCCAAAGCTTGTAGCCTCTGACACTCGGCCTCCCGCTCAGCCAGCTGGGCCTCCTGCTGGGACCGAAGTTGCTGCAGCTCGGCCTGCAACATTTGACACCAATGTTTCAATAATGCATAGCTAAGGAATGTAAATGACAAAGAACGACGAATGAAACTAGAATACTTACCTGGAGTGCCACCACCGATGATGGCCGTTGCCTTATGGGCACGCTAGAGCTCATGCTCGCTGCTCGGAGGCGGTGGAGAGGAGGAGTAGAGCCCGTGTCGAGGATGTCGTCGCCAATCCAGAAATGCCCATGCGTCTTGCCTTCCCCCACCCTCATCATGAGCTCAGGATCAAGGTGCTCCTTGGTCCTCGGATCGTAGTCAGGCCCGTGGACTGACCTTGCCGCCTCCATGTAAGAACTGAGGCGGGTGTGGATGCTGGAGTTGGTGTATGCCTCTAGGCCCGCAACCGGGTTGTACTCGATGTTGGACTTTGCTGGGCCCATGTGGGCCAGAGCATACGCCGTGAGTTGGCCAATTGGCTGGCCACCATGCGCCGCCGACTGCGAGAAAGACAACAACATATGGTCAGAAATAATGCAAAACTGAGCGCGGCTAGATAAGACAAATGGTGGAGACTTACATATGTCTTCGCATACTTGCTGAGGTTAGTGCTGCCCTGATGGTGAGGTACACCTGGCATCATCATACGGTGCTCGCTTTTCTCTTGGTGTGCCCTCTACCAGTCCGCGTCCAACCATTTGTCAACTATAGCAGCCCAGCAATTGGGGTGGGTGCCACACCAGTTTGGAATCACCTACAAGCCATCATAAGATCAAATTAGGCATATTTAATCTCAGAAGAAATCAATAGGAGATGTTTTCTATTTACTTGTAGGTACTGCTCCCTGGTAAGAACCTCTGTCTCCCTTCTTGCCTGTGTCTTGTTGATTCTTCGGTTATGGAAGGTGGTGTTGTAGTCTCTATGCGCCTGGAGGCGGGCCTCGTAATACAAGTTCGAGACACGCCTTTTACAGGAAGTGTAAGCCACCTGATACGCCCTATCCTCCTGTCCTGGCTGGCATCTAAAGAAGTCCTGCATAAAGACATGAGGTATCCATTATTTTGTTTAAAGAATGTGCATTAAATGCAATGAATTGAGGGCCGTAGTGCGAGAAAGGCTTACCCACAACTCCTGAATCACCCGATCTGCCAAGTTTCTATGCTCAGTGTCGGTGGTGACGAGGGCGTACTGGTCGAACGAGGGTACCACTGGGTCCTCATCCTCTGACGTCCACACCAGGACAAGGAAGTGTTCCCTGCACATAAGTCCTAGGATCCCATTGACATTGTGAGCCTCGATCCCCTCCTCCACAAGCATCCAGTTCCTACATAAGTGGTTAACAATAGTTATTATTAGCTCTTATTATCATTTTTCAACATATCAAATGAAGAACATATGAAGTTACTTACTTATCCCCCTTGGGTGCAATCAGTGGGTGACGGTGAGGTGGAATCGGTCGCTTTAGGAGCTAGCTGGGACCTCGCAAGTAGGGTTTGGAGGCTGTAGAGGAAGTCGAACCCCCTGTCCCCTCCTTGGATGTGTGCGGAACCACCTCCTCATCGTAATCTATGGAGCCGCCTCCTCGCCCACCATGGGCAGAGGGCCGTCATCATCCCTAGAAGAGCGCAAGGAGCCGCGCTCGTGGTCAGTCGATGGCTCCCGCCTGGGCCTACCCCTTGGCCTCCTCTGCCATTGTGACATCTCCACCTCCGCCTCCGCCTCCGTCTCCTCAGTCTATGGCATGTCCCTCGATTCATGTAAGTCGAGTGACAACTCCTCCTAGTGGGCCCCATCACCTGCAATTAAAAAGAATAAACCAGTATTAGTCAAGATAAATGAGAAGTACTTAGCAAGGTATGCAAAAAAAAAAGAAAATGTAATTACAAAATAACATAGTATTACATGTATTTCTAATATTCTTCATGATCAGGATTATCTGAATGATAGGTATTGTCATCACTATCAAGAGCCTCCAAATCATCAACAGCCTCATCCTCATCATTGTCGTTGCCTAGTTGTAGTCCTTCAAGCATTTTCAAGTCTCTCGGATCATGCACCTCATCTACAGCTTCCTTGTCAACAACCCATTCCTCGTCTACTTCCATTTCAATCTCTCTTGTTAAGTCTATCTCAAGCATCCCTGGTAGCCCCTCGTCTTGTTGATAGAACTCCCCGTCATCATGCGTGGGTGGGTTCAACTTGTAATCATCATCGTTTGGGTGAGGTAATTTACCATGTGGTGATACCTTTTGCACAATATACCAACCCTGAAGACGTGGGTTAGTTTTGCAAGCATATGGACAATAATAAACTTGCCTGGCTTGTTGAGCCACAATATAGACATCATCTCCTGGATAGAAGGAATCATGTCTAGTTTTGACTATCCCAAGTTTAGGGGACTTTTTCGATACTACAGGATTAAACCACCAGCATTTGAATATTACTGGCCTAGGTGCTTTTTCACCATGGTATTGGAGCTCGTATATTTCTTCAACTATGCCATAATAGTCCTCCTACTCAGCGCCGAGCGTAACTACTCCGAGCATATATACTCTGGTATTCGTGGTCTTTGCATTGGGCCGACTCTTCTCATAGCTTGTTGTGTGAAAGTGATATCCATTCATGTCATAAGCATTAAATGATGAGACCTTATAGTCAAAGCCTTTGCCCACTTGTCGTAATTTGGCACTTATAGACAAATCACTTTAGCACTACAAGGTAAAGCAGGAGAGAAATGAAATTAGGTAACTAGGAACGCCAAACTTGGAATGAGCTAAGTTGGTCAAAAGGTACCTTTCTTTGGAACCAAGTAATGAAATCAGGCGAACCATGTTCAAGAAGGGTCTCTCGTTCATTGTCAGAAGGTGGCCTTGGATGATGCTAGTATTGGTCAAAAAATTCCCTGCACCGACAAGCAACAAGGTTGTTGGATGCAGAAAAGATGACTGGCTATGTAACAAGTTCATTGAGAATTTACCTCTGATACTTGTCGACTTCATCAAGGTTCATCAACACGCAGAGCATGATCTTGCGCCACTCTTCATTGGTCAAGAACTTTTTGGATGCTCCACTTGATCTCCCACGTTGCCCTTTGAATAGGCTGAGGGTCAATTCATTTTCATCCTCGTTGTAACGAGGGGGTGGATTATGCACGCTAGGAAGGTTGTCACTATAGTATAATGTTGTGAAGTTTGACACCTCCTCATGAATGAATGCCTCTACTATGAAAGCCTCAATCCTGCCTTTGTTTCCACATTTTTGGCGAACAGTCTTTAGACATCTCTCAATTGGATAGCACCAACGGTTCTGCATAGGCCCCCCATTCGGACCTCGTTCGGGAGGTGCAAAATCAAATGCTGCATCAACAAGAAAAAGCTAGGTGGAAAGATCTTCTC
Organism: Miscanthus floridulus; assembly: GCF_019320115.1. Classification (NCBI taxonomy): domain Eukaryota; kingdom Viridiplantae; phylum Streptophyta; class Magnoliopsida; order Poales; family Poaceae; genus Miscanthus; species Miscanthus floridulus. The sequence goes on along the minus strand of NC_089586.1, from coordinate 66,363,543 downwards.
CAACTCACAGAGCAACTTGGGTGCCATTTTTTCCAACTCCTCAACCACCTTCAGAGAGATCTCCTTGGCACAAAGCTGGCAGAAGAAAAAGCTCAACTCTACCAGCACCTTCCAGACATGCTCAGGGACGTAGCCACGAACCATCAACAGAAGAAGCCACTCAATCCATATGTGGAAGTCATGACTCTTCATCCCTAACACTCGGCCAGTATCTGGGTTCATTCCCCTCCTTAGATTCGCTGCAAACCCATCAGGGAAACTTAACGTCTGCATCCATTGTATCACTTCCGTCATGTGCTTCTTCTCCAAGATATAATCGGCCTTAGGCCTTTTCCATGGTTTGCCATCTCTTGGAGGCAGCATCTGTAGCTTTGGTCTATCGCATACTGTTGCCATGTCTACTCTAGCCTTAGGGTTGTCCTTTGTCTTGTTAGGAATGTCCATGAGTGTTGCCCAAAGTGCTTCGGCGACATTCTTCTCAGTGTGCATTACATCTATGTTATGTGGAAGGAGAAGGTCATCAAAATAGGGAAGCCTCTCCAATCCTAACTTATGAGTCCACATATGTTCCACACCATAGCCCATAAAGCGATCTTTGTTTGGATTGACTTTCTTTCTTTTACCCTTCTTTGGATTATCTTTCTACGTTAGGACCACAAGAGCATCTATCTGAGCATGAACCTGGCCACCAGTCATCTTCTGAGGTGCAGGGTCAGTCACCATGACACCTTTCGTAAAGTTCTTGGTGTCTTCTCTGAATGGATGGTCAAGAGGGAGGAACTGTCGATGCTTGTCGAACGACGAGAACTTGCCACCCATCTTCAACCAAATGAACTATAGAGCTGCCTTGCATACCGAGCATGGAAACTTCCCATGGACACACCAGCCGACGAATATCCCATACGCTAGGAAGTCATGCATGGAGTACAAGTACCAAACATATATTTTGGAGTTCTTCTTTGTAGCTCGATCGTAAGTCCATACGCCTTCATTCCAAACCATGATCAATTCATCATAAACTAGCTCCATGTACACACCCATTTTGTTTCTCAGGTGTCTAGGAATTATCAATGTCAAGAATATGTTTTGCCATTGAAGTAGGGCCTCGGGGGGAGATTGAGGGGGATAGCAAACATGGGCCAACAAGTGTATGGGGCTGACATCATTCCATAAGGATTAAACCCATCCGTTGCCAGTGCAATACGTACATTACGGGCCTCTTCATCTTTGCCACGATGGTTGCCATTAAAGCTTTTCCATGCTTCACCATCTGCTGGATGTACCATCTTGTCAAGATTGTATCGAACGCCATTCTTGTGCCATGTCATCTGTTTCGTGGACTCCTCGAACATGAATAGCCGTTGGAGCCTCGGTATGATCGGAAGGTATCGTAGGACTTTCATGGGGATCCCCTCATTCTGCTCCTTCTTGCCATCACCTTTGTCTACCTCCACATACCTAGAGGATTTACACTTTGGACAATACTTTGCATCCTTGTGATCTTTCCTAAATAGGACGCATCCCTTCGGACAACAATGTATCTGCTCATACGGCATCTTCAGTGCCCGAAGGAGTCTTGTTGACTCGTACAAGCTGCTTGGCAGATGATGACCCTCCGAAAGCAAATCCCCAATAATTGCCATCATAACATCGAAGCAGGCTCGAGTCATGTTGTGCTGGGACTTCAACCCCCGTAGGCGCCCAATGGCATCCAGTTGAGAAACCATTGTCTTCTCATGTAGGAACTTCTGTGCCAATTGCAACATGGCCAAGAACACCTTAGCGCTTGGCTCTAGCTCCTCCTCCTCATCCTCCTGCTCAACCTCCGGAGGTCTTTCAGCGAACATCGCATCCTCATAGTCACCTAACCATCCTTCTACCCTGCCATCACCATCAAATGCCTCCAAGTGTCGTCTCACGACCTCCTCTCTAGGACGATAGGCTTCACCATGGTACACCCATTGGGTATAGTTTGGCATAAATCCAAACTTGCAAAGATGCTTCATCATGACTTCCCTTGTTTTTCTTTTCTTGTTTTCACAATCGCTACAGGGACAGAACATGTCTCTCGCTCCCTTAGCTTCCTTAAATGCATGGTCCGAGAATTTCTCGGTCTTATCCATCCATTCACGGGTGATTTGAGCCTAACTTGGGCGTCCCATGTACATCCACTCATGGTTCTCCATCCTCTAGCATATACACATAACAGAGCAATATCATATACACACAGTTCTCCCTGTTGCATCTGCACGGTGTGCCAGCTGTCTAATAGGTGAGGATAGGTCCTAATCCCACCCGCGGATGCATAGATGAGGTTAGTTTCCTTGCTCTACTCCGATCCGAGACAGAATTTCGGCAGCACCTCCCCATTGTTCTCCTAATACACATCCTAGAAGGGAGAGTGTGTATCCAGAGAACAACAGGGAGGTGGTGTCGAAACTCAATCTTGGATCCAAGCAGAACATGGAAACTAACTGTGGCAGAACCTCCTGAGAAATCAGGCCCACGTGCATCTATCATTCTCAAAATAGACCTTTGATAGCGTACACAAGTTCCCAACAACTTAACAGGTCTATCGGGTGTCCTCGGGAAACCCAAATCATCCATGATTCTTTTTCGAACAGGATCCCAATCACAGACATTGCAGATTACAACAGTTTATTCAAATATATACATCAGAGTAAAAGATAGCGAAAGTCTTAAGATAATATAGTTTACAAACTAGTTGTTTTCAAACTTACAATACCATAAGTGTCATACAACCATAGTAGCGGGATAATATTACAGTAACATTATTTATCATAAAAACTAGTGCCTTGTCCAAAGGCCATTCATCATTCCTCATCGTCATTGACTTCAAACACAGACATGCCGTAGGGACCAAAACAAGCCTGCGCATGCGACTCACCTGCAACAAGGGTTAACAAACCCTGAGTACAAAAGTACTCAATAAGACTAACCCGATGTAACAGGGGGTGAAAGACTTTAAAGATGCAAGTGTTGGGGCAAGGTAAGGATGTAGCAATATTCAAAAAGTTCTTTGCCAAAAGCTTACTATTCTTGATCCTATTTTCAAGTTTTTACCCCTAAGTCCTTTTAGTTCATTATCTCAAACTAAGTGTTCATATCCCATGTTCCATTCCTTCTCATTCCATTCCTTTTCTTAGGTTTTAGTAATTCACCAGTCCTGCATTACTTCTGTAATGAAACGAGTCTCCATATCCATAGAGCACCGGCAATTCGAATTGATTCAAGTCCTAGCTAGGGATTCCTTATCACACGACATATGTAGAACTTAATCTTGCATATATCAACCTCGCTACCAGATCCTCCTATACTAAGCCATCTTCACGCCACCCAAGAGTACAGCACACCTCAAATCTGGCCACATTCCAGCCACGAGGGTACACGCTACTCCTGCCATCTCTCCACTCCCAGTGCATGGGCATTCGTCTTAGTATCGAATTAGCCAAAGTAGGCTTACCGGAGTATGTGACCAGTACTACAAAGTGTCTCGTTCAGAAGATCCACAATGAGTGGTCTTTAAGCGACATAGTCGGCAACATTACTCAACATTCAAGATAAGTCACCCGACTAGTCTCTAGTTCATTCTATCTTCTTTCTTTCTTTGGCCAGTATGTCATCTTTGATTGTATCGAAACTTTTACTTTGAAAGCCTACCATAAAGCATACTAAGCATTCTACGCCTTCGTAAATGAAATCATCTTCAAGGATGGTAAACAATTAACAAGGTAGGCAATGCATCAAGTAGGTGACATTTGACATAATCAACTTAATGCAATAAGTAACATAGGTGATAAACTTTTCAAAGTAAACAAGGTAAGGGTTTAATGCACAAACTGGGGCTTGCCTTCGTTGACGATCTCAGGTTCCGGATTAGTACCACAATTATCGAATCCCATGACAACCGAGGATTCTTCCAGAACTTGCTCAACTAGAATTGTTTCACTCTTGGATTCTACATGAAATGATAACATATGCTTTAACATAATGATAATGTAAACATGATGCTATCACGGTACATGAAATGTAAAAACACCCCGAATATGATTTTCCTTCACGGTACAGTTGCAAGCCAACAAAACCATCTTGTAATTCTACCATCAAGAACCACACATGTGACTTGACCAAACTGATCTTAAAACCCTACTAGTCACAAAACATGATTAAAACAAGATCAAACACTAATCAAACATTTAGGGTTTGCTTTTATTTATTTTTGAATTAATTTGGAAATAAGCCCAAAAATGAACTTGTTCCAAATGACTTCAAAATTTTATGTAAGCTTCCTCATGACAAATTAGTGTACCAAAACAAATTTCATAATTTTTGGAATTATACAGTGGCCTACAAAAATCATGGAAATTGCATTTATCAATTAATGGACTAAATTTTTGAACATTAAAAATTTATTCAAATTTCAAGTTTCATATTTTTAAACCATACTAGAAAATGTACAGAAGCTACACACAAATTTTTAGAATTTTTGGAGATATGATTATTTTCCTAAAAATTCCCAAAGTTTTAGCACTATTCAAAATCCAGAAAATATCAAAATTCACTATTCTCTCTCTCTCTCACTGATAGCCGGCACCCACATGTCATCCCTAACCTCCGGCCTTGACCGCGGCAACGACGGCGCTGACCGGCGCTAACTTGCCGATGGTGAGCTCAACAGCGACGGACAAAGTACCAACACATTCACAAGAACTAGGCGCATCGATTTGTGGTATTTCGGAGGTTGATCACAACACGGAATAAGGCTGATGCCGGCCATGGCGGACGCGGTGACACGGCAGCGTTACGCCGGCAAAACAAGGCCGATAACGGTGAAACAAAGAGTTCAGGAAGCATCAGTGGCTCACCCCGAATGCGTTGAAGCAATGAGCGAGACCGGAGAAGCTATGGTGACGCGTTTCGACAGTGGCAGCGATCACGGTGGAGCGGACCTCGTCGACGACGGCGTTCCGGCGACTACAGTGGGCAAAATGACCAAGCAAGAGTGGATTAAGCACTATAGCATTGAGACAAAGCTATAGAGACAACAAGCAAGGGCAACAGCTCACCGGATGATGCTGGCCGTGGTGAATCGGAGTTTCGGTCGAGGTCGCCGGCTGCGAGGAAGATGAACATGGACAGCGAGCTCTCGGCGAAATCAAGCGGTAGCAACAGGTTGATCAGAGATGCAAGGAGTAGGCAGAACTAGAACACTGCTTTTCTGGGGCTATCTTGCGCTGAGGAGGAGAGGGGAGCTCGCCAGAGTCGAGACGGCGGCGTCGGAAAAACAGAGGGAAGGAAGAAAAGCGAACGGCGACGTTTGGGCTTTATAGGAGCGCGCGGAATCGATACGCAGCGTGCACCCCATGCCAGCACGAAGCCGAGGGTGGCCACGGGCGCGCCTAGAAGGCCGGAGAAAGGACACCGGCGGTGGGGCGGTGGGGCCCTGTTGCCAACTTGATTTTAGAAATATTTACAGAATTGCCACTGCGTTTATTTCGCAAATTACTCACAAATATTCTTAAGAAGTTGAAAATCTCCAAAAATGAAAGTTGCTCAACTTTCCAAACTCTACAACTTTGCTTCAAGGAATATTTTCAAATTCTGCTTCCATTTTGAAATTTGAATTTGGGGTACATTGGAGCATTTGAATCATTTCAAAATTACTCCAAATTTTATATGTAAACTTTAAAAACTTTGAATACCAAAGTTGATCCTTATAAAATAATATTCAACTTTGCTTTTTGCCACAACCCCAAATTCCAAATGGATTTTGAATTAGTCAAAAGGGGCAAAAAGGACTTTTATGATTTGAATTTGAATTCAAATTTGATTTGTTTACCTTTTTACTTTAATTTTGATTTTTGACCAGTAACATGGCCCATTAGGGTTATTTGAGTCAAATGATACATGGCCTCACATGATCACATGAAATTTGACCCTTGTGGTCATGATCTTTATTTAAAGTTTGAATCACATCACACATAAAATAACAACTTATGAAATAAAGCTTATTTAGTGAATGCATTCAAAATTTTCTACTTTATGAATGCTTTGCAATGCATATGATGAAATGTCAAGTTTTAGTGCTAGGTCAAAAAACCAGAGGTGTTACAACCCTTCCCCCTTAAAGAAATCTCGTCCCGAGATTTAAAACCTAAGACTAAGTAATGGAAAAGAAAATGTGTCAAGCTAACACATCATATCTTTATTCAAAAGGCTAGTGAGGGGGTTTTCCATTCTGTTAACAAATGAGACAAGTTACAATATAGACAAGGTATTGCAACTAGATAGAAGCAAAGAAGTTAGGAAAGATTTCTTCTAAGTAATCCTCGGACTCCCAAGTAGCTTCATCTTCAGTGTGTTGATTCCATTGTACTTTGTAGAACTTGATTGTACATCTTCGAGTGACTCGATCTTTCTAATCTAAGACTCTAATGGGGTACTCGGCATAAGTCAAGTTAGATTCTAGTTCTATATCACCAAAGTCGATCACTTGGTCAGGTACGTGAAGACACTTCTTTAACTGAGATACATGGAAGATATCATGCACAGCTGACATGTGATCTGGTAGCTTGACGCAATAGGCGACCGGTCCACAGCGTTGTTGGATTTGAAAAGGACCGACATAACAGGGCGCCAACTTTCCCTGAATCCCAAAATGATGAACTCCTTTCATCGGCGATACCTTGAGGTAGACATGATCTCCCACTTTAAATTCTAGCGGTCGTCTCCGCTTATTAGCATAGCTTTTCTGTTGGGATGGAGCCACCTTCATATTAGCTTATATGAGTTTAACTTTCTCTTCAGCATCCTTGACCACATCCGATCCAAAGAACCAATGTTCTCTAGCTTCTGACCAATTTAAAGGTGTCTAACATCTACGGCCATATAATGCTTCGAATGGTGCCATTTTAATGCTCTCTTGATGGCTATTGTTATATGAGAATTCAGCTAAGGGAAGGCATTCATCCCATTTAGTACCATAGGAAAGGACACATGCTCTTAATATATCTTCAAGAATTTGATTTACCCTCTCAGTCTGTCCATCTATTTGCGGATGATACGCAGAACTACGGATAAGTTTAGTTCCCAAAGACTCATGTAGACTTTTCCAAAACTTGGATACGAACAAGGACCCTCTGTTAGAGACAATGGTCTTGGGTGCCCCATGCAGACTGAAGATTCTATCAAGATAAAGCTTTGCATACTGCTCCGCTCGATATTTATCTCTGACGGGTAAGAAATGAGCTATCTTGGTTAGGCGATCAATAATAACCCATATTGAATTGTAGCCTGTAGATGTCCTAGGCAATCCCATGATAAAGTCCATATAGATATCTTCCCACTTCCAAGATCGAACTGGCAATGAATGTAATGGACCTACAGTCTTCATATGAACTGCTTTGACTCTCTGACAAATATCACATTTGGCCACATATTGAGCTATTTCTATTTTCATTTTGGTCCACCAATATCTCTTTCTCAGATCATGATACATTTTGTTGCTACCTGGATGAATAGAGTATCTTGTAGAATGAGCTTCATCAAGAATCTGCTTTCGTAGCTTCAGATTTTTGGGTACTACCAATCTATCCTTGAACCATACGACATCTGATTCATCAATCTTAAAACATATTGGTCTTCCAGATCTAACTTTATCCTTGATATGGGCTATGCCCTTACTTTTCCATTGAGCAGCAATGATCTGATCTTTAATAGTGGACTCAACTGCAATATTGGACAGGGAACCTTGTTCTATGATTTGTAAATTCAGATGCTCCATTTCTTAACACAATGTTCGTTGCGTAGGTTTCACAGTCAGACAATGGCAATGACTCTTGTGACTCAGGGCATCGGCAACCACATTAGCCTTGCCCGGATGATAATGCACTTCTAAGTCATAATCTTTGATAAGTTCTAACCATCTTCTTTGCCTCATATTCAACTCTAACTGAGCGAAGATGTATTTCAAACTTTTGTGATCCATATAGATATGACTGATATTGCCCAATAAATAATGTCGCCAAACCTTGAGTGCATGAACAACAGCAGCTAATTCAAGGTCATGGGTGGGATAATGTTCTTCATGCTTCTTGAGTTGTCTAGAAGCGTACGCTATGACTCTGCCTTCTTGCATAAGAACACAGCCAATACCAATTCCAGATGCATCACAATAGATATCAAACGGCCTCTCGATATCAGGTTGTGCTAATACTGGTGCAGTTGTTAGCAATTTCTTCAATGTCTGAAAGGCCTTCTCACATTCTGTTGACCATATAAACTTAGTTTGATTTTTCAATAGTCCCGTAATTGGCTTCACAATTCTGGAGAAGTCAGGGATGAACCGACGATAATACCATGCCAACCCCAGAAAACTATGAACTTAATGAACAGTTGTAGGTGCTTTCCAGTTAAGGACTTCTTCTACCTTGCTCGAATCAATAGCTATACCTTCAGTAGATAACACATGACCTAGAAATTGTACTTCCTCTAACCAGAATGCACATTTACTGAATTTAGCATATAATTGGTGGTCTCTTAATCATTGTAGAACAATGCGGAGATGTTCCGCATGTTCCTCTTTGCTCTTAGAATAGATAAGAATGTCATCAATGAACACCACTACAAACTTATCCAACTCAGGCATGAAAACTGAGTTCATCAGGTACATGAAATGAGCCGGGGCATTGGTTAGCCCAAAAGACATGACTAGATACTCATATAGACCATATCGGGTAGTGAACGCTGTCTTCGGCACATCTTCTCGTCTGATCTTAATCTGGTGATAGCCTAATCTCAAGTCTATCTTTGAGAACACCTTAGCTCCCACAAGTTGATCAAAAAGCAAATCAATTTGGGGTAAGGGGTATTTGTTCTTTATGGTGACTTCATTTAACGGCCGATAGTCAACACATAACCTTAAGGTTTGGTCCTTCTTCTTCACGAAGATAGTAGGGCATCCCCATGGTGATGAACTGGGTTGAATGAAACCCTTGTCTAACAACTCTTGTAGTTGCATTTTTAATTCTGTTAGTTCTTTGGGTGGCATCCTATATGCTCTTCTGGACACTGGTGTTGTTCCTGGTTTCAAATCAATTCTAAACTCTACATCTTGGTCTGGTGGCAGACCAGCCAGATCATCGAGAAAGACATCCGTAAACTCACATACCACTAGAATTTTCTTGGCTTCTTCAATAATAGTTGCACAGACTGTTTCCACTATACTCTTAGGAAAGGGAAGTTGGATGAGAAGTTGGGTTTTGCTGTTAGGTGCATTTACCCTTATGGTTCTACGCAGGACATCTATGATAGCCCCGTGTTGGGTTAACCAGTTCATACCAAAGATCACATCTATATCTTGATCCTTTAATATCATCATATTGGTAGGGAACTCATAACCTCCCAAATCAATAGGTACATGCTGAACTACCTCCCTTGTACAGATTCGTCCCCCGGGCGACTATATATGATATGGTTCTTTTGTTTCCCCAATAGCTATCCCATGCTTCACAACAAATGTACGATTGATGAATGTATGGGATGCACTAGAATCAAATAAGGTAATTGCAGGATGCTTAGCAATGGGAAACATACCCATCATTATTGGTTCTCCTTCTGGAATAGATTCCACCTGAGTATAGAAGACCCTTCCCATTTTCTTCTCAGCCTGGCCCTTCTAACTATTCTGAGCATTGCCCTTGTACTGATTCTGAGCTTGAGTAACAGGGGCTTTGGGTGCATCAGGATTATTCTTTCTGGGATACGAACATTCTCGGGAAAAGTATCCGGGTTTACCACAATTATAGCATGGATAATTGTGATTCTGGGGAGTAGCATTGCGGTTTGCATTATTTGTATTATTTTGCTACTGTGGTGCCTGATGAGGATAAGGCGTATTAGTTGCAGGGCGAATAAAGATTTGCTGCCTGCCTTGGCCTTGTTGTGGGCGGAATGGTGCACGGCCATGATTCTGAGGATGGTAGACTATCTTTTGACACTTTCCACTTGACGATCCAGAAGCAGATATTTTCTTTTTCTTTGCCTCCTTGTGTCGGCGGTAATTCTCCTTCGAAGCGATAGCAATGTTGATTGTCTCATGATAAGTTGCGTTACCACAAGTTGCCATCATAGTCTGAAGTTTAGTGTCCAGGCCTCTAAGAAAATGATTCTTCTTCTTCCTATCAGTATTCACATACTCTATAGTATACTGCGATAGGTGATTGAAGCACCCAACATAGTGCATCACCGGGTGCTCCCCTTGCTTAAGAGCCAAGAACTCTTCTAACTTCATGGTCATTACACCATCTGGAATATAGTGTGCCCTAAAGGCATCCTTAAACTCCCTCCAGGTGATTTGGTGACCAGCGGGCTATACTGCTACCAAATTTGCCCACCAGGCACCAGCAGCTCCTCGGAGTTGCTGTGCCGCAAACCTTGGTTTCTGTATCTCGGTACAGTGAATCAGCTCAAACTTTTACTCTATTGTCCTAAGCCAATCGTTAGCTTCTAAAGGCTCTTCTGCCTTAGAGAACACAGGCGGATGTGTGTCAGTAAAATCAACATAGGTTGACTCATCATTTCCATTATTACGACGGCCACGATTAGGGTATGGTGCATGTTGGTTCTGCGCCAATTCCCTTAACAACCTAGCATTCTCTGTTGTTGCAATGACGAGTGTGGCTATGACATCTGCCATAGTTGAAGGCATTGGTGGAGGATTTGGGTAATCATCATCGTCATGCGAGCCACTAGCACCAGCTCGGGTGATAGGACGAGGCATCTGTTAGAGAAACACGTTTACTTATATTATTCTTTATTGAAAGCATTTAAAAGGTTTCATGCTACAAAGGGTCACTTATTTATATTACATGTCTTGTATCCCACAAGACAACCCTGATTTACTAGAAAAGTAGTAAAGGAACTATTACTACTCCAACCTCTCAGTCATCGACGTCCGTGTCCATACCGAACAAAACCTCATCTTCATCTGAGAAGTACACTAATTCCTCAGGGTCCTCCTCCTCTTCTTCATTCTCGACTTCTCCTAGATCTACAATCATTTCTTCATCTGTAACTTCACCATCCCCATGAGGTGGATGAAGTTGAGCGTACATCATGTGAACATTCTCATGAAGAATGGCATTGTCCATTTCCAGGTCTTCTACGTAGAACTCCAACTCATGGATGCGTTCATTGGCCGCATCCTCTCATGTCCAGGCTTCATTCCGTAGCTCGGTGTTCATGGTGATGTACCTTCACATTTCCACCAGCTCCTCTTGATCTTTGGCATGAGCTCGACGAAGAGTGTTCAGCTCCATGGTAAGGTTCTCGATGTTGGTGGGATGGCTTGAAGATCTGTGGCAAAACCTACTAAGGAATCAGGCCCACGTGCACCTATCGTTGTCTTGACAGACCTCGGATAGCGTTCATGAGATCCCAACAACTCAACAGGTCTATCGGGTGTCCTCGGGAAACCCGAATCATCCACGATTCTCTTTTCAAACAGGATCCCAATCATAGTCATTGCAGATTACAATAGTTTATTCAAATATATACACCAGAGTAAAAGATAGCGGAAGTCTTAAGATAACATAGTTACAAACCAGTTGTTTTCAAACTTACAATACCATAAGTGTCATACAACCATAGTAGCAGGATAATATTACATTAACTTTATTTATCATACAAACTAGTGCCTTGTCCAAAGGCCATTCATCACTCCTCATAGTCATTGACTTCAAACACAGACAAGCAGTAGGGACCAAAATAAGCCTGTGCATGCGACTCACCTGCAACAAGGGTTAACAAACCCTGAGTACAAAAGTACTCAACAAGACTAACCCAACGTAAAGGGGTGGAAGACTTTTAGAGATGTAGGGTTTGGGACAAGGTAAGGATGTAGCAAAATTCAAAGTACTTTGCCAAAAGCTTATTATTCTTATCCTATTTTCAAGTTTTACCCCTAAGTCCTTTTAGTTCATTATCTCAAACTAAATGTACATTTCCCATGTTCCATTCCTTCTCATTCCATTCTTTTCTCATATTTTAGTAATTCACCAGTCCTGCATTGCTTCTGTAATGAATCGAGTCTCCATATCCATGGAGCACCGGCAATTCGAATTGATTCAAGTCCCAGCTAGGGATTCCTTATCACACGACATATGTAGAACTTAATCTTGCATACATCAACCTCGCTACTAGATCCTCCTATACTAAGCCATCTCCACGCCACCCGAGAGCATAGCACACCTCAAATCCGGCTACATTCCAGCCACGAGGGTACACGCTACTCCTACCATCTCTCCACTCCCAGTGCGTGGGCATTCGTCTTAGTATTGGATTAGCCGAAGTAGGCTTACCGAAGTATGTGACCAGTACTACAAAGTGTCTCGTTCAGAAGATCCACAATGAGTGGCCTTTAAGCGACATAGTCGGCAACATTACCCAACATTCAAGATAAGTCACCTAACTAGTCTCTAGTTCATTATACCTTCTTTCTTTCTTTGGCCAGTATGCCATCTTTGATTGTATTGAAACTTTTACTTTGAAAGCCTACCATAAAGCATACTAAGCATTCTATGCCTTTATAAAAGAAAACATCTTCAAGGATGGTAAACAATTAACAAGGAAGGCAATGCATCAAGTAGGTAACATTTGAATTAATCAACTTAATGCAATAAGTAACATAGGTGATAAACTTTTCAAAGTAAACAAGGTAATGGTTTAATGCATAAACCGGGGCTTGCCTTCGTTGACGATCTCAGGTTCCGGATCAGTACCACAATTATCGAATCCCGTGACAACCGGGGATTCTTCCAGAACTTGCTCAACTAGAATTGTTTCACTCCCAGATTCTACATGAAATGATAACATATGCTTTAACATGATGATAATGTAAACATGATGCTTTCACGGTACATGAAATGTAAAAACACCCCGAATACGATTTTCCTTCACGGTACAGTTGCAAGCCAACAAAACCAACTTCCAATCCTACCATCAAGAACCACACATGTGACTTGACCAAATGAATCTTAAAACCCTACTAGTCACAAAACATGACCAAAACAAGTTTCAACACTAATCAAACACTTATGGTTTGCTTTTTTTATTTTTGAATTAATTTGGAAATAAGCCCAAAAATGAACTTGTTCCAAATGACCTCAAAATTTTATGTAAGCTTCCTCATAACAAATTAGTGTACCAAAACAAATTTCATCATTTTTGGAATTATACAGTGGCCTACAAAAATTATGGAAATTACATTTATTAATTAATGGACTGAATATTTGAACATTAAAAATTTATTCAAATTTCAAGTTTCAAATTTTTAACCCATACTAGAGCATGTACAGAGGCTACACACAAAATTTCAGAATTTTTGGAGCTATGATTATTTTCCTACAAATTTCCAAAGATTTAGCACTATTCAAAATCAGAAAATAACAAAAGTCACTATTCTCTCTCTTGCTCTCACTGACAGCCGGCCCCCACCTGTCATCCCCAACCTCGGGCATTGACTGTGGCCGCGACGGCACTGACCGGCACTAATTCGCCGTTGGTGAGTCTAACAGCGACGGCCAAAGCACTAACATGCTCACAAGAGCTAGGCGCGTCGATCAGTGGCACTTTGGAGGTCGATTACAACATGGAACAAAGCTAACGCCGACCATGGCGGATGCGGTGGCATGACAGTGTTACACCGGTGAAACAAGGCTAGTAACGGTGAAACAGAGAGTACAGGAAGCATCAGTGGCTCACCCCGATCGTGTTGAGGCAACAGGCGAGACCGGAGAAGCTACGGTGACACGTTTCGACGGTGATCGGGATCACGGCGGAGCGGACCTCGTCGACGACAGCGTTCCGGCGACTGCAGTGGGCAAAACAAGCAAGCAAGAGTGGAATGAGCACTACAGCATCGAGATGAATCCATAGAGCCAACCAGCAAGGGCAACGGCTCACCGGGCGAGGCTGGCCATGGTGAATCGGAGCTTCCGTCGATGTCGCCGGCCGCAAGGAAGATGAACATGTACTGCGAGCTCTCGGCGAAATTAGGTGGTAGCAATAGCTCAGTCGAATGTGCAAGGAGTAGGTGGAACTAGAACACAGCTTTGACGGGGCTTGCTTGCACTGAGGAGACAAGAGAAGCTCGCCGGAGTTGAGATGGCGGCGTCGGGAAAACAGAGAGAAGGAAGAAAAACAAACGGCGACTTCTGGGCTTTATAGCGCGGCATGGAGCGCGCGGAATCGACATGCAGCGTGCTCCCCATGCTAGCGCAAAGCCAAGGGCGGTCACAGATGCGCCTGGAAGACCGGAGGAGGACGCCGGCGGTGAGGCGGTGACGGCCTGTAGTTATCTAGATTTTTGAAGTATTTACAGATTTGCCACTGCGTCTATTTTTCAAATTACTCCCAAATTTTCTAAAGAAGTTGAAAATCTCCAAAAATGAAAGTTGCTCAATTTTTCAAACTCTACAACTTTGCTTCTAGGAACATTTTCAAATTATGCCTCCATTTTGAAATTTGAATTTGGTGTGCATTTGAGTATTTGAATCATTTCAAAATTACTCCAAATTTTATATGTAATCTTGAAAAACTTTGAATACCAAAGTTGATCCACATAAAATAATCTTCAACTTTGCTTTTTGCCTCAACCCCAAATTCCAAACAGATTTTGAATTAGACAAAAGGGGCAAAAAGGACTTTTGTGATTTGAATTTGAATTCAAATTTGATTTGTTTACCTTTTGCTTTAACTTTGATTTTTGACCAGTAACATGGCCCATTAGGGTTATTTGAGTCAAATGACACATGGTCTCACATGATCACATAAAATTTGACCCTTGTGTTCATGATCTTTATTTAGGGTTTTGAATCACATCACATGAAATAACAATATTATGAAATAAACCTTATTTAGTAAATGCATTCAAAATTTTCTACTTTATGAATGCTTTGAAATGCATATGATGACATGCCAAATTTTAGTGCTAGGTCAAAACACTAGAGGTGTTACAATCCTTCCTCTCTTAGGTTCTTGGAGCTTCCTTCACCAAGCTCATGGTTTTGTGGTGCCAACTGGTGATGAGGGACTCCATGAGGTCCCATGGACTTGCGTGTGGTTACCTTGGTCTTTGCCATAGCCTATAGAATTTAGGGTAGGGCTATAAGAATAGCTTGAGGATAATGGAGGTTAGCAAGAATGGGATTGACATTACTTACCCAACCACTTCTTAAGGGGAATTATTATGCAAGGTGTTCAAGCATGATGCATGAAGCGATCTTACGAATCTAGGTACAAAAGATTTATATAATCATAAGTACTAGATTTTTAATACATAGGACAGACCTAATCATAATATCTGCCACAAACTTTCAAATAAGATAGGATTGAGTCTAGATCAAAGGGTAAGAAGAAAGAAATTTGAACTTTAAAATATCAAGTTTACTTTCTTTGATCCAAGTCAATTTGAAGGTTTTTCAAAGTAACCTACAATGATCTTAGATAGGAACTACTTTGATACTAGCTGTGGCAGAACCTCCTGAGAAATTGGGCCCACGTGCATCTATCGTTGTCTCAACAGACCTTTGATAGCGTACACGAGTTCCCAACAACTTAACAGGTCTGTCGGGTGTCCTCGAGAAACCCAAATCATCCACGATTCTTTTTCAAACAGGATCCCAATCATAGACATTGCAGATTACAACAGTTTATTCAAATATATACATCAGAGTAAAAGATAGCGGAAGTCTTAAGATAACATAGTTTACAAACCAGTTGTTTTCAAACTTACAATACCATAAGTGTCATACAACCACAGTAACATTATTTATCATACAAACTAGTGCCTTGTCCAAAGGTCATTCATCATTCCTCATCGTCATCGACTTCAAACACAGACATGCAACAGGGACCAAAACAAGCCTGTGCATGCGACTCACCTGCAACAAGGGTTAACAAACCCTGAGTACAAAAGTACTCAACAAGACTAACCCGACGTAATAGGGGGTGAAAGACTTTAAAGATGCAAGTGTTGGGGCAAGGTAAGGATGTAGCAAGATTCAAAATGTTCTTTGCCAAAAGCTTACTATTCTTGATCCTATTTTCAAGTTTTTACCCCTAAGTCCTTTTAGTTCATTATCTCAAACTAAGTGTTCATATCCCATGTTCCATTCCTTCTCATTCCATTCCTTTTCTCAGGTTTTAGTAATTCACCAGTCCTGCATTGCTTCTGTAATGAAACGAGTCTCCATATCCGTGGAGCACTGGCAATTCGAATTGATTCAAGTCCCAGCTGGGGATTCCTTATCACACAACATATGTAGAACTTAATCTTGCATATATCAACCTCGCTACCGGATCCTCCTATACTAAGTCGTCTCCATGCCACCCGAGAGTATAGCACACCTCAAATCCGGCCACATTCCAGCCATGAGGGTACACGCTACTCCTGCCATCTCTTCACTCCTAGTATGTGGGCATTCGTCTTAGTATCGGATTAGCTGAAGTAGGCTTACCGGAGTATGTGACCAGTACTACAAAGTGTCTCGTTCAGAAGATCCACAATGAGTGGCCTTTAAGCGACATAGTCGGTAACATTACCCAACATTCAAGATAAGTCACCCGACTAGTCTCTAGTTCATTCTATCTTCTTTCTTTCTTTGGCCAGTATGCCATCTTTAATTGTATCGAAACTTTTACTTTGAAAGCCTACCATAAAGCATACTAAGCATTCTACACCTTCGTAAATGAAATCATCTTCAAGGATGGTAAACAATTAACAAGGTAGGCAATGCATCAAGTAGGTGACATTTGACATAATCAACTTAATGCAATAAGTAACATAGGTGATAAACTTTTCAAATTAAACAAGGTAAGGGTTTAATGCATAAACCGGGGCTTGCCTTCATTGACGATCTCAGGTTCCGGATCAGTACCACAATTATTGAATCCCGTGACAACCGGGGATTCTTCCAGAACTTGCTTAACTAGAATCGTTTCACTCTCAGATTCTACATGAAATGATAACATATGCTTTAACATGATGATAATGTAAACATGATGCTGTCATGGTACATGAAATATATCAACACCTCGAATACAACTATTTTTCACGGTACAGTTGCAAGCCAACAAAACCAACTTGCAATTCTACCATCAAGAACCACACATGTGACTTGACCAAACTGATCTTGAAACCCTACTAGTCACAAAACATGATTAAAACAAGATCAAACACTAATCAAACACTTAGGGTTTGCTTTTATTTATTTTTGAATTAATTTGGAAATAAGCCCAAAAATTAACTTGTTCCAAATGACTTCAAAATTTTATGTAAGCTTCCTCATGACAAATTAGTGTACCAAAACAAATTTCATAATTTTTGGAATTATACAGTGGCCTACAAAAATCATGGAAATTGCATTTATCAATTAATGGACTGATTTTTTGAACATTAAAAATTTATTCAAATTTCAAGTTTCATATTTTTAAACCATACTAGAACATGTACAAAAGCTACACACAAATTTTCAGAATTTTTGAAGCTATGATTATTTTTTCTACAAATTCCCAAAGTTTCAGCACTATTCAAAATCCAGAAAATATCAAAATTCACTATTCTCTCTCTCTCTCTCTCACTGACAGCCGGCCCCCACATGTCATCCCTAACCTCCGGCCTTGACCGCAGCAACGACGGCGCTGACCGGCGCTAACTTATCGACGGTGAGCTCAACAGTGATGGACAAAGTACCAACAAGTTCACAAGAACTAGGCGCATCGATCTGTGGTATTTCGGAGGTTGATCACAACACGGAATAAGGCTCACGCCGGCCATGGCGGACGTAGTGACATGGCAGTGTTACGCCGACGAAACAAGGCTGGTAATGGTGAAATAAAGAGTTCAGGAAGCATCAGTGGCTCACCCCCAATTACGTTGAAGCAATGAGCAAGACCGGAGAAGCTATGGTGACACGTTTCGACGGTGGCAGCGATCACGGCGGAGCGAACCTCGTCGGCGACGGTGTTCCGGCGACTGCAGTGGGCAAAATGACCAAGCAAGAGTGGATTAAGCACTACAGCATCGAGACGAAGCTGTAGAGACAACAAGCAAGGGCAACAGCTCACCGGATGATGCTGGCTATGGTGAATCGGAGTTTCGGTCGAGGTCGCCGGCCGCGAGGAAGATGAACGTGGAAAGCGAGCTCTCGGCGAAATCAAGCGGTAGCAACAGGTCAGTCAGAGATGCAAGGAGTAGGTAGAACTGGAACACTGCTCTTCCGGGGCTATCTTGCGCTGAGGAGGAGAGGGGAGCTTGCCGGAGTCGAGACGGCGGCGTCGGGAAAACAGAGGGAAGGAAGAAAAGTGAACAGCGACGTCTGGGCTTTATAGCGCGGCCAGGAGCGCGCGGAATCGACACGCAGCATGCACCCCATGCCAGCGCAAAGCCGAGGGCAGCCATGGGCATGCCTGCAAGGCCGGAGAAAGGACGCCGGCGGTGGGGCGGTGGCGCCCTGTTGCCAACTTGATTTTAGAAATATTTACAAAATTGCCACTGCGTTTATTTTGCAAATTACTCACAAATATTCTAAAGAAGTTGAAAATCTCCAAAAATGAAAGTTGCTCAACTTTTCAAACTCTACAACTTTGCTTCAAGGAATATTTTCAAATTTTGCCTGCATTTTGAAATTTGAATTTGGGGTACATTTGAGGATTTGAATCATTTCAAAATTACTCCAAATTTTATATGTAAACTTTAAAAACTTTGAATACCAAAGTTGATCCTTATAAAATAATCCTCAACTTTGCTTTTTGCCACAACCCCAAATTCCAAATGGATTTTGAATTAGTCAAAAGGGGCAAAAAGGACTTTTACGATTTGAATTTGAATTCAAATTTGATTTGTTTACCTTTTTACTTTAATTTTGATTTTTGACCAGTAACATGGCCCATTAGGGTTATTTGAGTCAAATGACATATGGCCTCACATGATCACATGAAATTTGACCCTTGTGGTCATGATCTTTATTTAAAGTTTGAATCACATCACACATAAAATAACAACTTATGAAATAAAGCTTATTTAGTGAATGCATTCAAAATTTTCTACTTTATGAATGCTTTGCAGTGCATATGATGACATGTCAAGTTTTAGTGCTAGGTCAAAACACTAGAGGTGTTACACTAACCCATCTACGCATCCGCGGGCTGTCCAAAAAACGTGGACAATCCGAAACAGATACGGTCATAGATATGCAAAGATCCGCATACCTCCAACCGTATCTGTTTTGGACAGGAGATGCCTAACTGGGTTCCATACGACAACTGTAAGCAAGAGAGGTCCATTATACCTAGGGTGGTGGTGGAGAAAGGCTAGCGGCGCAGTGGCGAGACGAACCAGTGTAGGCACAACCGCAGCGCCGACGAAGACGATCGAGATTGCCGAGGTGCTCCGGGTCCCCTTCGACAGCTCTTGCTCTACAAAAGAAGAAACACATCACTATTACTTGAAAAATTCGGCAGAACCTCCCTTGTATGGGGAGGTTTCCAAAACCTGCAAGAAAAAGTCGGCACGATGGCCGACGTCCACATTTGGGGCATGATGGCCCACACATACACAAACCCGGCACGAAGGCCGTCAACACATAAACGGCACCAAGGCCGACACCCCCGGAGCCTTTACCTTTTCTCTGGCGAGGGACGGGGATGACGGTGTGGACGAATGGCGATGTGCAGGGACGATAGAGTGGACGAACGTCGTCGACGAACGGTGTGAACGGTTGTTGGACTGAGGTTCGTCTCCTCCTCCCCCTTCTCCTTCTTCTTTCTCCTCCTTCTTCTTCCTCCTTCCTCCCTTCTCCTTCTTCTTCTTCCTCCTCCTCTGTAACACCTCTGGTGTTTTGACCTAGCACTAAAACTTGACATGTCATCATATGCACTGCAAAGCATTCATAAAGTAGAAAATTTTGAATGTATTCACTAAATAAGCTTTATTTCATAATGTTGTTATTTTATGTGATGTGATTCAAAACTCTAAATAAAGATCATGACCACAAGGGTCAAATTTCATGTGATCATGTGAGACCATGTGTCAATTGACTCAAATAACCCTAATGGGCCATGTTACTGGTTAAAAATCAAAGTTAAGTAAAAAGGTATACAAATCAAATTTGAATTCAAATTCAAACCATAAAAGTCCTTTTTGCCCCTTTTGTCTAATTCAAAATCCATTTGGAATTTGGAGTTGTGACAAAAAGCAAAGTTGAAGCTTATTTTATAAGGATCAACTTTGGTATTCAAAGTTTTTAAAGTTTACATATAAAATTTGGAGTAATTTTGAAATGATTCAAATGCTCAAATGCACCCCAAATTCAAATTTCAAAATAGAGGTAGAATTTGAAAATATTACTTGAACCAAAGTTGTAGAGTTTGAAAAGTTGAGCAACTTTCATTTTTGGAGATTTTCAACTTCTTTAGAAAATTTGTGAGTAATTTGCAAAATAAACACAGTGGTAATTCTGTAAATAATCCAAAAATCAAAACAAAACCGAGCGCCACCTCCCTGCTTGCCGTCGGCGCCACGCAGCTGCCGCCGCCGATCGAATTTCATCGCTGTCTCGTGCGGTGACACGCAGCAGGCTCCGTGGCGAGCTCGTGCGTGAGCTGTCGACATCGGACGCATTCTTCCCTGCTATAAATAGGAGCACCGCCGCCGTCGTCCTCCGTTTTTCCCCTCTGCTCTGCTCCGCCACCGATCAGCTCCGCCGCTCGCCGTAGCCGTCGTCGAACCGCGTCCGTCGTGCCTAGCTACACTAGCGTGATTGCCTCGATCTTGCGCTCCTCTTCGGCTTGCTCGCGTCGCTTGGGTTGGCCGGAATCGCCCAGCGCAACACGTTCTTCCCCGTGACCGGCCAGAGCTCCGCCACCATCGACCTCGCCGTGACCAGGACGTTCCAGCCCATCTCCACCTTCACCAACCACACCGTTGTGTTCGCGGTGAGCTCCTGAGCGTGATGCTCGCTTCGCTTTAGCCTCTACTGCATTATAGCCGTGGTTACGCCATGCGCCGTCGTGCCCGCGCCGCCATGGCCGGCGTGGAGCTCCCTCCGGTGCGCCTGCTGCCGTTCTGAGGGCTAGGATGGATTCGCGGGGTGGCATAGGTCGTGCTAGTGCAACCCATCTCGTCGAAACCTCACCGCTGGCGCGTTTTGCTGGCCAGAGCTGACAACGCCGCCGTATGCTCTGTGTTGTGTAACTGACGAGCGGGACCGACTGTCAGTGAGAGAGAGAGAATTGTGAGATTTTGTTATTTCTGAATTTGAATAGTGCAGTAAATTTGGAAATTTATAAGAAAATAATTATAGCTCCAAAAATTCTGAAAATTTGTGTGTAGCTTCTGTACATGTTCTAGTATGGTTTAAAATATGAAACTTGAAATTTCAATAAATTTTTAATGTTCAAAAATTTAGTTAATTAATTGATAAATGTGATTTCCATGATTTTTGTAGGCCACTGTATAACTTCAAAAATTATGAAATTTGTTTTGGTACACTAATTTGTCATGAGGAAGCTTACATAAAATTTTGAGGTCATTTGGAATGGGTTCATTTTTGGGCTTATTTCCAAATTAATTCAAAAATGGATAAAAGCAAACCCTAAGTGTTAGATTAGTGTTTGATCTTGTTTTGGTCATGTTTTGTGACCAGTAGGGTTTCAAGATCAATTTGGTCAAGTCACTTGTGTGGTCCTTGATGGTAGGATTGCAAGTTAGTTTTGTTGGCTTGCAACTGTACCGTGAAGGAAAGTTATATTCTAGGTGTTATTATATTTCATGCACCATGAAAGCATCATGTTTACATTATCATCATGTTGAAGCATATATTATTATTTCATGTAGAATCCGAGAGTGAAACGATTCTAGTTGAGCAAGTTGTGGAAGAATCCCCGGTTGTCTCAGGATTCGATATTTGTGGTACTGATCCGGAACCCGAGATCGTCAACGAAGGCAAGCCCCGGTTTATACATTAAACCCTTACCTTGTTTACTTTGAAAAGTTTATCACCTATGTTACCTATTGCATTAAGTTGATTAATTCAAATGTTACCTACTTGATGCATTGCCTACCTTGTTAATTGTTTACCATCCTTGAAGATGATTTCATTTACAAAGGCGTAGAATGCTTAGTATGCTTTATAGTAGGCTTTCAAAGTAAAAGTTTCGATACAATCAAAGATGGCATACTAGCCAAAGAAAGAAAGAAGGTAGAATGAACTAGAGACTAGTCGGGTAACTTATCTTGAATGTTGGGTAATGTTGCCGACTATGTCGCTTAAAGCCACTCATTGTGGATCTTCTGAGCGAGACACTTTGTAGTACTGGTCACATACTCTAGTAAGCCTACTTTAGCTAATCCGATACTAAGACGAATGCCCACGCACTGGGAGTGGAGAGATGGCGGGAGTAGCGTGTACCCTCATGGCTGGAATGTGGCTGGATTTGAGGTGTGCTGTGCTCTCAGGTGGCATGGAGATGGCTTAGTATAGGAGGATCCGGTAGCGAGGTTGATATATACAAGATTAAGTTCTACATATATCGTGTGATAAGGAATCTCCAGCTGGGACTTGAATCAATTCGAATTGCTGGTGCTCCGTGGATATGGAGACTCGATTCATTACAGAAGCAATGCAGGACTAGTGAATTACTAAAACATGAGAAAAGGGAATGGAATGAGAAGGATTGGAATATGGGATATGAACACTTAGTTTGAGATAATGAACTAAAGTACTTAGGGGTAAAACTAGAAAATCAAATCAAGAATAGTAAGCTTTTGGCAAAGAACTTTTGAATCTTGCTACACCCTTACCTTGACCCAACACCTGCATCTTTAAAGTTCTTCACCCCTTTTACGTCGGGTCAGTCTTGTTGAGTACTTTTATACTCTGGATTTGTTAACCCTTGTTGCAAGTGAGTCGCATGCGCAGGCTTGTTTTGGTCCCTGCTGCATGTCTGTGTTTGAAGTCAATGACGATGAGAAATGATGAATGGCCTTTGGACAAGGCACTAGTTTGTATGATAAATAATGTTAATGTAATATTATCCCGCTACTATGGTTGTATGACACTTATGGTATTGTAAGTTTGAAAACAACTGGTTTGTAAACTATGTTATCTTAAGACTTCTGCTATCTTTTACTCTGATGTATGTATTTGAATAAACTGTTGTAATCTGCAATATCTGTGATTGGGATCCTGTTCGAAAAAAAATCATGGATTATTTGGGTTTTCCGAGGACACCCGACAGACCTATTAAGTTATTGGGAACTCGTGTACGCTATCAAAGGTCTGTTGAGACAACGATAGATGCACATGGGCCTAATTTCTCAGGAGGTTCTGCCACATCCTCCTCCCTTCTCCTTCTTCCTTCTCCCTTCTCCTTCTTCCTTCTCCCTTCCCCTTCTCCTCCCACCTCCCTTCTCCTCCTCCCCTTCTCTTTCTCCCCTCCTCCTCCTCTTTGTAGGGACGGTCGCCGAGGGGCGGTGTGGGGTCGGGGCGATGCCAGGGCGGCGTGGGGGCGGGGGCCGAAGGGCGTGGGCGGCGGCGTAGGGGCGGGGCCGGCCACCGAGGGGCGGCGTGGGGTGCGGCGGCGCGGGTCGGGGCGGCGTGGGGCGCGACGGCGGCGCTGATGCGGGTGAGGGGCGGGCGTGAATGAGGAAGGGTTGGAGGAGGATGGGCCATGGACCCTTATTCCAGAAGGTATTTTTTTTTCGAAATATCCTTTGCCGAGTGCTGCGGTCTGGCACTCGGCAAAGGCCCTCTTTGCCGAGTGTCAGGCATGGCACTCGGCAAAGTATTTTTGTTTTTTTTTATTTTGATTTCAAATTTTTTTTGGTAGACCTTATCTATTGTTTACAAGCACATGTTAAAATTTGGGACCTTTTTATAACTTTTTACTATATTTCTTGAATTAATTTTGTTTACTTGTATTTTTTCCGAAAAAATAAATTTGAACTGCAGGTGCATGAAATAATGAAATGTAGCCATTCAAAAAATGATAGTCATGTTGTAGAGTGTATTTTGAGGCCGTATGCAGGAACTCACCCAAAATTTTGAACGCCTTGTTCGCCAAACATGAAGACCCGCTTGTGGTCGGAGTGTATTTAAATTATAGAAAATGCAAACGAAGTCCAAAATTCACGAAACTTGTCGAGGTGTCGTGTGATCGCATGTGGAGGTTATGATAAAAATTTGAGAATGTTTCGAGCAAGTTGCGACGTCGAATGCCTAAAACCTAGACATCTCCACATGCGATCACACGACATCGCATGTGGAGCTCCTAAAGTTTTTGGACTTCCTAAATTTTTTAGGAGCTTTTAGGTGGATGTGTTTGGTTCTTTAGGTAAATTTTAGCTCCTAAATTTCTAGGAGGGAAAACCAAACAGAGCCTAACTAGTGCTAGGTCCCTCACCAACAAGGGCCGAGGAATTAGAAAACAAAATTAATAAATCGCAAGGATAGGGTGGAGATGAACGTTGCGGAGGAGGCGGTGAGCATGGAGGGGGAGGAGAAGGGCGGCGCTAGCGGCGGTGTTCGCGATGGCGAGGTGAGGACGGCGGCGGTGAGCCTGGAGACGCTGCGGAAGCGGATGGCGGACTTCGCAACGGAGCGCGACTGGGAGCTGTTCCACTCCCCCAGGAACCTGCCTCTCGCCCTGGTCCGTCTGCTCCACTTCTCTTCTCTCCTCTATTCATTCACTTGCGATATATTTCTATCTCCAATTTTGGAGAATCTTGCTCAAGTTCATTTGGAGACTTAGATTAATGTGGGGTTTCGTGAGGGTTCTTCGTTTCTGCTGCGCCGAGATATATATATTTTTTTCACAAAAAAAAATGGGGATAAGGGTGGGTGTAGGCGGTCCACTTCTTGGCTTCTTGCCCAGAGAAAAGAGAATGATTGTGTGCAGAAAAGCCTTGTCGCCCTTGAGTCCGTCCGTCGTCCCCCGGACCCCCGTAGTTGTCAGGCCCGTCACTTTTTGTTCTCTTTCTTTCAGTACCACATTGCGAGGCTAATGGCCAGAATCTGTGCTGCTGTCCTGTTGCCTGTGTTGGCTTGGTCAAAATCTCACACGATGCGTGTGGTTTCGCTCGCGGGGAACGCAGGGGAGAAAAAGGGTAGTAGAAAGGGAAAGGCACTCAGGAATCCATCTCTAGAATGGTTCCAAGATGCTACTAGTATTATGTAAGATGATGACATTCGTTATTCCATGAAAACATGGGTGGTCAAATCAAATGCTACTACTGTTAGGGGGTGTTTGTTTCTTTAGTCGTTCCTAAAATTTATGTCACATCAAATATTTAGATATTAATAAAGAGCATTAAATATAAATTAAGTACAAAATCAATTATATAGATAAAGGCTAATTTACGAGATGATTTTTTAAGCCTAATTAATCTATCATTAGCATATGTTTACTGTAACACTCCGTTGTCAAATCATGAACTACTTAGGCTTAAAAGATTCATCTCGTAAATTAGTCGCAAGTTATATAATTAGTTTCGTAATTAGTCTATATTAAATACTCTATACATGTGTCTAAATATTTGATGTGATAGGAATTTTAGGAGTGTAGAAACCAGGGCCTTATTGTCACAGGAAAGACTGGATTCGAAGTGTGGCTACAATGCCCATCTGCACGGGCCGAACAGTGAGTTGCAGTCCTTTTTTGTGGAGTTGGGGGAGAGGGAAGCACTACATTGCTTCACATTCAATGCTGGCATGTACAGTATGGACCAATGGTCCACACTGTTTCATTGGCCCCGAGGAAATCAGCCCTAAACAGTGACAGTCCGGCTGGTTTTTGCACCATCCGATCGGGGTGTGAATGTTGTTCACAAGGGGATACTGGCTGGTCTAGACAAATAATTTGGCTCTATGATCTGGGATTTGCAGCTCGCATTGTTTAAGATGCCAAAATTATAGTTGTTAATTATATATGTTTTGTGTCTAATGGCTACTCATGTTTCATTTGTGTTGTACATGGATATGCGAGGGTGAATGAATTTGTTGTATTCTTCGGGCTATAAATTTAACCCTAAGTTTCTTATTATATGAAAAATTGATTAGTGTAAAACTAACTACAATTTGTTATGCCATGCACCTCATTTTTCATCACATTTTAGTTCATCCATTTTGGTGTCTAATAGTACCTTCTGAAGTTGTTTGTTGGTTGACCTCAATGTTTCATGGTTTACTATGATTTGAAGAAAAAAAAGAGCTATATTCTCTTATCTAATCTACATTGTTGAAATATGTGCGTATGAGTATCTAAGCAATCCACCCAAAGCAATAGGTTAGGTTAGTATAATTACAGGAAAAATAAAAATAAAATGTATAAACTTCAGTTTTTTCAGCCTTTTTGTTATGGAGCATGTGCAGGATTTTCTCTAAACCTTTCCACTAGTAGTTTAGCAACTTATGTAAGGGAAATGACCTATACTAGTTAGCACTCGGTTTTTAGTTTCTTTGTAGAATATGAAATAAACCTGAACAGTACATATTCCTTATGTCCCAAAATAGTTGATACTTTAGCTATGAATCAGAGCTAAAGTGTTAACTATTTTGGGACCAAGGGAGTAGAACATATGCTTCTTCACTTATATTAATCTTGAAACGCCATAACAACGCATCCACCGCCCAGACCCCTAGAGACTAAAAAGGACGTACCAATGTAGAGAGCTCCCGCTCTATACACGGTCTAGAAAAGGGTGTAAGTGGCAAGCTTTATCCTCGCCAAACAGTAAAACAGACAAAACAACAAATCTTCAATACTGCCGTCCTGCGTATCCTGGGAGAAGACGCCAATACACATCCTGTTGCAATCGTTATCTTTCCAATAGTTTCAATGAGCTGGATTTAAGCAGGATCCCACTCGCTGCACCAGATGCCAATTGGTTTCTGCTACTTCTGTACTCTTTTGTTGTGGTGGGGAGTGGGGACTAACAAAAAGTTATACAACACCCTTTCTTTCCAAGTGTTGCCCAGCTAGGAGATGCCCATAATGGGCAATGTGTAAGCTACTAACTAGCTCCTGGGTCTAGTATAATCTAATTGGCACCCAGCAAAACTTTTCCCTGGATTTTCATGTCCCTTATCATGCATGTTTGTGCTTGGTGTTGTGAAGGTAGGGGAGGTGGGGAGCTGTCTGAGATATTCCAATGGAAAGGGGAGGTGCCCAAGGGGCTGCCAGACTGGGACGATGACGAGAAGGAGCACTTGGGTGAGGAACTCGCGGATGTGCTCCTCTATCTGGTGCGGCTGTCAGACATGTGCTGCGTCGATCTCGGCAAGGCTGCCCTGCGCAAGATGGAGATCAATGCCCGCAAATGCCCAGTTGGGCAGTGCAAGGGTTCATCCAAGAAGCACACTCACTACGGTTCCACTAACAATGTTAGCGCTAGCGACAATGCTAACACCACGAACAAGGAGAATAACAATGGTGTCTAAAGCGACTCGGAGCTCCTTGAATGATAGTTTGGTTGGTCGGACATGATCTAGGTTATGTGCTGATGAAATAGGGATGCTCTATTTTGGTGGTAAAGGAACAAGTATGTGGGTTCAAGTTCCCCTATATATTAGATGCCTAATGAACCAAGTGTTAACCACAAAGCTTCGTAGGCTGTAGTTCACCTTGTATTCTAATTGGACTGGCATTTTGCTTCTGCTGTTTCAGTTATGCAGGTGCGTAGTGGTATGATGCGAAAGCAAAGCTGACTGGCCCCACTGTTCCTTCGACTCGTATTTGGATCGCAAAAATTTTTGGCCTGACCCAAAAACCTGACATCTGTAGGTTTTGACAAAAACCTGACATCCAAAAACCTGACAAGCAAACCTGCCAGCTGCACCATTAATTGACTCCATTAATTGTCTCTCATGCAACATGCAACCACATGCATGCACCCAATGCATGCTGTAGCTGCAAACGCATGCATGCTATTGTCTCTCAATCAACATCATGCATGTTTTATCACAATTACACAACAGATGTATTGAACAATTAATCATGCATAATTCATCCACAAATTGTCGTCAACCATTAACAGCAACCGTACATCTGCAGTACACATACATGTCCTCAAACACACAAAACTGTCAAGAATGGTTTAGCAAAGCATAAGCAATCGAATCACAAAATTCATTCATCAGATCAGACTCATCCTCAACTTCCTCGGGGTCAGGCTGATTGTCAGACGCTTGTCGCGGCACATAGTTATCATCACGGTCACACCTTGCAAAGTGTCTATCCTCTATGCCACTTATCCTAATGAAATTATGTAGAGCACAACATGCAACTATGATTTGGCTTTGTTTATGAGGTGCATACGAAGGGATCTGATGCAAGATGTGCCACTTCATTTTCAAAACTCCAAATGACCTTTCAATGACATTCCTAAGACATGAATGTGCATAATTGAAGGTCTCCTCTTTACCTTGGGGTTCTGGGGCATCTCGATACTCCTGCAGATGGTACTTAGTTCCCTTGTAAGGAGCAAGGTAACCTAGCCGGTTAGGGTACCCGGAGTCCACAAGGTAATATTTCCCTACATCAGCAAAAAAAATATTTTACATTCAAGTAGTCGAACAACAAGGAACCAAATGTACTATCAGATAGGTGTGTACCTGCAGGTGGATGCGGGAAGACATGGCTGTATGTTGTTGTTCCATCATTGAATACTCTCATGTCATGCACAGACCCCAGCCAACCAGCAAGAACAAATATAAATCTCATGTCAAAGTCACAGACAGCCATGACATTTTGTGTAGTCATGCCCTTGCGGCACAAGTGCTGCACAAACTTATGATTGGGCACCACACAAGGTACATGAGTCCCATCTATAGCCCCTATGCAGTCCTTGAAGTAGGGATAGAACCTACGGTTTCTCAGTCTAGGATGCATTGTTCTAAATTGTGGGTCGACAGGCTTAATGATGTCAGTAGCAAGCTTCACCATACACTTCAAAATTTTGTGTAACATGTTGGAGACAGTCCCTAGAGACCTCTCAAATCTGTCCTCGGCTTGCCTAACAGATTGTGGTGCCCCAATCATCCAAAGAAACATCCCTAGAGCCTCAATCGAGGTGGACTTAGTACTAGATTTCAGGCCATATGATTGTACTAAAAGATCATGCAGTCTATGGAACATAGGTGGGCTCATTCTAAACATGCTATAATAGGCCTTGCTATCCCCAAGCTTCCTCTGTACCCATTCCAAACCAGTCATGGCAGGTTGCCTATACTCAGCCCTATTCAAATGCTTGTCAATGTGCAGGGCATACTGGTACATACCATACATAAAAGCATCATCATCTTCAGCATGCTCTAACTCAGCCATCATCATCTCTTCTAAATCATCCCAAGGGTCTGCACAATGGGTTGCTGCTGCTGATACAACATCAACCTGTCAAAACAAACAAGGAGTAAACTCAGTCATGAATCACATTACAAATCAATGTCATGCATGACTACGTTCACTGACATGTGCCAGTCACTCTCACCCATGCATCACATAGTTCAAATGGTCACCATACTTGAAGTTCATCAAACATTACTACATTTAAGTTGTTGAAATAAGAAACGTCACAAACATAATTGAAACACACATTCATGCACTACAGACTTAGTTCAAATGACATAGGACATGACTGACATTGTTTCAGGACACCATTACGACATGAACTTCAATTCATAGACGAAATAAGATAAGATGGTCTATGGGTCGACCGGCGTAGCTTGCTCGATGATGATCATCCTTTCTTCAGGGCCATTGGCAAGGAAGAAGTCCATATCACTTTCATTGTGGATGATGTTGTACAACCCCCTAAACAATGTTGGAGTCTGTGCACTTATACCCATCTCCTTTGCTATCTGGGTGACCCTGTCTATCTTCTGGCTAAGGGCCGACTGTGAATTGTGATCCTCTTGCTTCCTGTGCTCAAACATGCTCTCCATCAGGCAGAGCCTATGGTTGGCAATTTCATTGTGTGTCCTCATGTTGTTGTCCATTGCCCTCAGTGCTGGGCTCTTGGACCTCTTGCGTGGGCTGGAGGCATTGGTGCTTGTGCTGCTGGCCCTCTTGTTGCCAATGCTAAGTGGGGTTAGCTGGTCATCCTGTTCATATGCTGCCTCTTCATCAGAGCTTGTACCATCCAAGTCAATAGTACCACTTTCACCAGCAATAAAGGAGGTGGAGCCATCTACTGTGTTTCCAGTAAACATTTTGTCCATTTGATCTAAATACTCAGGCAAACCTTTCCTGAACTTCATCAAATCAGATTGCCCCTACAATATGAAACCATTTGTTATGCAGTGTTTTACTTAGTAAGTGCTGAAACCCAAAAGAGATAGATAGACCATTTACGTTGGTATTTGCTTTCCACCATGCATCAGTGGCCTCAACAGTTCCATCGTCACTACGGCCTAAGCCAGAGCCGTAGCGGAGCTTGTTACAGAATGCCCATTGGGCCTTCAGCTGCCTTAGCCTACTAGCAATCTCTCCCTGTAATGGATCAAACCTGTTGCTGCTTGGTACCTCCTTAAGAGGTCCCTCCACCCAGTCTTGCTCATGACTCCCTTGGTACAATTGCCAATGGCAATTTCATGGCACCATATGTCATAGAAAATCTGAGTGTTCGGTACAGTCCAGTTTGCCTTGTGTTTGATAGCCTAAACGATGCATAACAACACCAGGAATTATGAAAACAAAATGCAACCTAGTTTTTTGTGCAGTTCTGTAATAGAACAAGTTTTAGTTCACCACATGTACAGAGATTAAAGCATTTGGTAAACACTTAAGCTAGGTTAATCAATATCTACAACTGTTGTAGCTTAAATTTGTATCACAGCACACCCATAGCACCAGCAAGTAAATAATACATATAGCACCCTAGACATATGCATGTAACTCAGCAGATCTACTACCAAACAGAAGATCTAGGAGAAAGGGAGTGGGATTTGTACCGAGACTCGCGGGGCTTGCGTGTTGTCGTCCTGATTGAAGTTGTCATCAAGAATGGCTGGCCCCGGCCCTCGTACATGTGCACTACGGCCCCTGCGATGGCCAGACGCGCCTTCCCGTGGACGAGATAGAGGAGGGACGAAGCCTCCTCCAACGGATGTTCCACCCATGCCTGCTCCTTGTCCTCCTCCGCCGGCGATGCCAGTGTTCGATCCGAGGTTGCGCGCAATGTTGCGGAAAGGCACGCGGATAGGGGTTGGAGCCATGGGGGGGACCTCATTGTCCCCCCGAATGTAGCCCACGTAGGCCTGCATCTACGTCCAGTCCTCGCCGGAGTTGAGATCCAGCGACTCCAACCCCAGCCAGGACTGGTTGAAGCTGCTGGAACCTGAGAAGGTTTGCGCCGCGTCGGGGAAGAGGCCGCTACCGCCGGCATGGCACCAGGGATTAACGGGCGCCAGGAAATCCCTGGTGCGCGCGTCGTTGCCGTGGGTGGTGCCGTCGATGCCGTGGTCGCCATTGTAGCCGGCGCCATTCATGTCGTCGCCGTCGTGTCCTTCCATCACCGAACGCGCGAAGGTGGTCCTCAATCTGGACTCCGATGGCGTGGATCTAGCGGCGGAGCTCGTGGATCTGCACGGCGGCGGTGGGATGGCGGGAGACCGGCGGTGGCGGGCTAGGGTTCGAGAGTGGATGAGAGTGAGGGATAGAGGGCTAGTGTCGGGCGAGCGTGAATGGATAAGGGGTGGGGGGTACCAGGCGTCCTTCACGCCTCCCAAGCCGCATAGTACCAGGCCTTCCACCCCACCATGAACAGTACTTGGCCAAAAAAAGCCCAAAGCCAAAAAATTTTGGGCTGGGCCAAAAAAATTTGCAATCTAAACGCGGTCTTTATGATGCATAGCGGCTTTCTGACACTACAAAGTTGTCAGTGTAGTCTATGAGCTGGTGTTGGACTGTCGGTGATTGGTGAATGTCATTGACGCTCTAGTCTTGTATCAGTACAGATGAACAAAGATTATTATGAGGCCTTTATGAACAGAGGTTGACAAGTAGACCTGAGTCCTGGCATGTCCAAGCTTAGGAAGCTTTGCTTTGCTTTGTAGGGAGTGTTGGTATAAGGTAAGGATTCTCCGGGAAATCTTTGGATGTGCACAGCCTATCAGAGCTTGTAGCGATTAATTGATCATAATGCTCTGGTCTGCTGAGTGGAGTCCAATGGATGCTGCCCCATGTACTAACTGCTTTGGGGATGCCTACGGACTAGAACCACTGGGTGCAAATTGTGGGCATCTTTTTTTTTGGTATGTTTTGAATGTTGCCAACTTACCTTACTGTCGTGGGCCCTAATATATACAAAATTCAGTATCAATTATTTCCCCTTCAAATGAAAAAAAATCCAAAAATAAAAGAATGGGTCATGTACTGGTATATACTTGTGGCGATGAATTTCTGTATATTTATTGTTCATTTGCAAGACTGTTGTGTAGATTTGTGGCGCCAGTACAATGAGTGCATATATGATGAAGTGTAATATTTGAGACTTCAAGGAGCCTGAATTATCCTGCAGGGGATATTATTTGATTTGCTGTATTACAGGCCGAGGCATGTAAAAATGTTAAATCAAGAAGCTGTCGACATCAGTTATGCAACTCTTTTCAAATACCCATGAGAGCTGAGTATATTCATATTAAAGAGAAACAAACTAATTATTGCCGTGCAAAGAATTACTCCCTTTATTTCAAATTACAAATCGATATGACTTTTTTTTTTGGTACATAGAATTTGCTATGCTAGACATAACAAGATACATAGCAAATTCGGTGTACTAAAAAAGTCAGATCGACTTATAATTTGGATGGAGAGAGTAAATACCACAAGTACAAAGCCAAGGGGTACATGGCCACAAAATCCCCCACAAAAGCCGGGTAGGCACATCATACATGCAGATCACATGTAGTGCCTGCAGACTAACTTTTTGTTTCAGTTCTCCCTCGCTAGCATTTTGACTTACTCCATCCCTAAAAAAATGATGTTTTAGTTTTGTCCTAAGTCAAACTATCTAAAGTTTAACCAAATTTATGCAATAGAATACTAATGTTTGTATTACCAAATAAATATAATTGGATTCATCATGCAAATTATTTTTAAAGTATACTTATTTGTTGTCATAAATGTTAGTAGATTTCTCTACACATTTGGTCAAACTTCAGATGATTTAACTTAGGACAAAATTAAAACATCACTTTTTTGAGATGGAGGAAGTATTATTGTCGGGATCATGACCCCGGGGTGTCTCAAGGTGCCGATTAGTTAGCAGGCCACACGGTCTGCAACGCAACAGTCAGCAAGGGCCCAAACGACCGAGGCCCTGCGAAAGCCGAGCAGAACAGGCCAGGCGCTAAGGCCAGGGGCGATCACGATCCCTTCCTCCAACATTAGGCCACGTGATGTTCAAATACGCGACCTCTTCCCCGTCACGACCCCCGGAAGAGACAGGAAGAGGTCGAGCCCTGCGCGACGTGCCCGTTCTGACGAAGGCAAGCATGCCGCGCTGACCCCACAAAGACCGACATGACAGTAGTCACCTCGGTCCGGTCAGACGCCAACCCGGCGCCATATCGCACGAACAAGGCAATACCGCACGACAGCGGCAACAGGTACAACACCCACCGTCTAGGTACGGACCGACAGGACACGCGTATGATCCCACCCACTACGGGATGGGATTTAGGGCAAGGGTCTCGACCTAAAGACCTTCCTGGCTGGCGGAGTGCCCCAACCCCAACGATCGGGGTCGTGGCCCTCAGCCCCACGAAGCGACCAAGCGAACAACGACCCAGGGCGGCAACCTACTACGGGTACGACGTCCCAAGAAACCTAGAGACGGTTAAGACCATAACGGATGCCGCGTTGCACAAGATGGCTGACGAACCACCGATGTGCCTATAGTGCCCGCCATGGTCAGCACAGTAGCACCACGTCTCGCTCCGCCGCAACGTGGCCACAAGACCATGATGACGGCCTTGCACGGGTGAGCACCAGAAGACGGCATAGCTTGCAAGCCAAGTTAGCTAGGACCTCCCTTAGGCTCTCGACCCTTCGGTCGAGAGAACCTCCTCTTTGTAACAAGCCCTCGCCCCGAACTCTATATAAGGGCAGCCAGGGCTCCCATCTGGGGGATCAGGACATTCTTCTTCATCCTCTACCATTCCATCCATAGCAGTGAGGCTTCTGAAGCTTCTCTTTGGGCTATCCCTCGTCTAGCATATGTTCTACCACATATTTCACCATTCTTGTAGCCCCATTGTAAGCACTTCAGAGCATTCAAGCGAGGAACATGCACTCGATCTTCTCTGAGACTGGATGTAGGGCTTTGCCCTAAACCAGTATAAATCCTCGTATCTATTGGATGCTACCATCGTCTTCCTAGAACAGCGCGGCAATCATATAAATTTACTAGTTTAGTTTACGAAACACCGATAGTTGGCACGCTAGGTAGGGGACAGCCGTGCACTCTCTTTTGATTGTGGAAGGAAGCGATGGCTCCTCGCACCGCCGGTGGACTAACTGGTGGAATGGCCTACGGCGGTCACATCCACCATGAAAACTATGGATTCATCGGTGCTAATGGACCAGCGCCCGTGTTCGCCATCAGCCACAGTCTAGACCTCCACCTTGGAAATTTGAGTTCCATTGCTCACGGTGGACACACTCCCAAAACTGCCCTTGGGGGCTGCATCCCAGAGTTCACCTACCCAAAGGGGCTAGTACCCTCGCTCGTCGTAAGCCATAGCCAAGTTTCCCATCCAAAAAACCAAAGGACACGGCCCACGGCGAACTCACCCGAGGAATGGCCACGACCGGCCACATCCTTCTAGGGAACCCACGGTTAACCACACCAAAGGCCCGGCACCCACGTCCACCCTTGACCATGGCCTAGACCTCCACCTTGGGAATCTAGATCCCACAGCCTATGGTGGGCGTACTCTTAGAACTGCCTACGGGGGCTGCATCCTAGAGTTTACCTATGTAGGGTGCCTAGGGCCCTCTCTCATCACCAACCACGGTCCAGACTTCCACCCAGGGAGCAAGACGACCGTGGCTCATGACGACCTCGCCCGAGGAATGGCCCACGGTGGCCGCAACCCTCTAGGGAATCACAAGATCACCTGAACCAACGAGTCAATGCTCGTCATCGGCCACTGCCTAGTCCAGGCTCACTGCTTGAGGAACTTGGACACGATGGTCAAACCACACCCTAGACAATGCCTTCACTATCGACAGTACGCAATGAGCCGGTGCGCACACGAGCAGCAGAATCAACCACCACCGCATAGTGGCATCATAGGTGTTTAGGTGGCCAACCAACGCCACGCCACGTAGGGCCAAACCCAAAACCTAGGTTCGACCCCATGTAACAGACAAGCCACATGACACACCCCCACAAACTATCAGCCATCGCTCGAATGTGCGTGCATCCGAGGAAGCAGGCTCTCCGAACGCACCGCGTGCCACAATGAGCGGATCAAACAGCGTTGCACTCAAAGCTAGCTCCCATAGCGACAGGACATGGCGGCTCTCCATTGAGAGCAGAAACCTTACCTAGAGGCGGGGACGTGATGACAATGATGTCATTGCACAGGGAGGGTTTGAGGACTAGAATGCACGAGCTCCTCCGACCAAAAACTACACTAAGTCGGACACGAAAAGGCCTTCCTCAGGGGCTCATGGCCCATCGAGGATATCGAGCCAGCAAAGAATGACCCAAGGCTACCCGAGGGGTCGATCCTCGCCGGCTATGACCGCTCAGAGTGGTGGAGAAGTGACCTCATCGGTTCACGGCCCAGGGACCACGATAGCTCTAGCGCAAGCAAGCGCTCGAGAGCTTGCAGTGCCTCGAGCAGCAACTCCACCATGAATAGATGCTTGGGGGCTTAACGCACCTCGAGTTATGACAACCTGATCTGCAACGGCTTCTAACACATCGGTCAGTAACGTTATCTCTGGCTCTAGCCGCTCTACCCAAACATGTCAACATACACATGTAGGCTCACCCCTAGCTTCCGAAAACTATGAGCAAACCATGGGATAGTGCGCTTGAGCACTCTGTCTAGGAGTTCCCTAGATCCCTGAGCGACCCACTCCGGCTTGTGCCAGCGGCCGGACATGAGTCACCCATGGAGGACGCGCGTGAGGACACATATATGTGTCCCATGACATAGCACTACTTGTCACCGTCCTAGTAACCCCTTTCCCTTGCATCTTCTGATCGCTCCCCATGCTACGACGAACCGGTATCCCATGTCCTGACCTCTCACTTGGGATGCCCTAGCCAACCCAATAGACTAGCTCCTAGGCAAGGATAGGCACCTATGCACGAGCCTAAGAGGAAATGGAAAACTCGTTCGCTCAGGACTAGGGGAGCAAAAGGGAGGGGGCTCATGTCATTCTGTCACTTTCTTCTCGCATCATGCCAGATCTATGATCATCCTCCGCCGTCCTATTGTTCTAATGGATCACGCACATTTTAGCCCCACAGGCCAGCCCTCAGGCTAAGACACACATTCGTAGTCACAGACCCAAGGGGGTGAAGCACTTTCTAATTCGGACAAAAAGTAAGTAAAAGAACAGCATAATGACAAGCGAATATGCCGATTGCACTCTAGGTGCAAAGACACCAAGCACCATCCATCATTGAACGAGAGACCTGCTTCGAGCTTCTCCATGTATATCCATGGCAGGATGGAACGATGAACTATTTCCTAGGCTCCTCACCGTAATGAGATGCCTCTTAGACCAAGCCTCTCGGACCAGCTCTAGGGAAAGTTGGGCACTCATGCGGATAGGGAGTGAAAGGAAATAGAGCGCCGCTCTGCCCGAGCGGGTGGAATGAGGAAAATCGAGGCCTATGCCCTATTCTCGCTTTTTCACCTTGCATCAAACCAAATTGGCGACTTGACCCCGATGCCTTGACCGTAACATCAGGCCACATTATGTTCAGCTCTATGGGCTAGCCCCTAGGCTAGAACATGCACCCACGTTCACAAGGCTAACGGAGAAGGAGCACATTCCAACCTAAACAAGAGGGACACAGGCAACAATGTGATAAGGTGGGATCACACACCAACAACATCACATGCGGAAGCGGCAAGCATCACAACAGCCGAGCAGCCCTCAGCGCACGTAGCGCTCGAGCAATCTGACCCGCCCCAAGCCAAAAGCACACAGTCACTCGTAGCCAACCCCGCACATTCAAGAAAAGAAGACTGAGCAAACAACCTCAGCAAGAGCAAACCCCACACAACGAGCTCAACAAGGACCGAGTCAGCAGGCATGATTCACTTGTGGAGCATTTGCGCTCACCTGAACAACTGTGATGAACACGTCATCTAGTCAAATGAAGCCGTCGAGGACCCCTTATGGTTCCAAGAAACATGACCCACCCAGGAATGTTGAGTGCCTCGGCGCACACCCAAACGGTCTACCAAGGCCACCTCATCTGGGTTTGTGGCAACCGCTCCTCCGAAAGGAGGCCTAGCAGGGAATGACAAACGTGTCGCCCCCCTTGATTGCGACGGAGCATGTTGCGGAGTGCGAACATGAGTTCCCACAATCCAACAATGGCTCCATGATGAGCCTAGCTGGATGGAATGATCCGCGAGAATCAACAACACAAGGAGCAAATAACTTGGGCAAAATCCATTCACGTTAAGGATCACTGAGATAAAATTGACATTGGCAATAACAAGAGGGAAATCTGAAAAACCAACGCATACATCGGAGCCTCAAGGACTCATGTGCTTGCTAATTACAACATTGTCCTAAGACGTTAGGATCACCGGCTTCAAAAGCTGTGGACAAAGATACCTAGCCTAGTGCATTATAGGACTAGATGGACCCAAGGTTACAATAATCGTCGGATCCCCTCCCACTTGCGATGGACATCTCATGAAGCGAAAAGACTGGTACAAGGCATCTCTAGCCTTCAGAGCTACACCATGAGCAGGAGAGGACTGTCGAAAGAAGCCTCGGGGAAGACCTAAAAGTGCAATCAAGCCTTAATTGTGGGTTTTGGTGATAATGACCACGTAATTAGAGAACTAATGAGATTTATCGAGATGACAAGCAGTGTATTTATATTCGAGGATGCTACACGAAATGGAGGAGCCCCTAATTACAAATGTAGATGGCTTCAAACTCAAAGGAGGTTTAAATTCTTTTATATATTGAATTTGAGTATAGGAGAAGCCATACTATAAAGGGGGGCACAATGCTTAAGCTAATATATGCTACCAAGTGCTCAAACAACCACATGCATCATCAGATTCACATCCAAGACAGTCTACACTTTACTATTACCCTTGATGTCTTGCATGGTGCGGCACTGCTGCACTTGAAGAGAGGCTCGCCTGACCCCTTGGTTGTGGGCTCCGGGTCGCCTGACCCCTTGGTCGTGGGCTTTGGCTCTCCTGACCCTTAGGTCGTGAGCTCTGGTTTGCCCGACCCCTTGGTCACGGGCTCTGGTTCACCCGACCCCTTGGTCGTGGGCTTCGTCTCGCCCATCCTCGAGGCTGCTGGCTTCATCTCGCCTAACCTCATGGCCATGGGTTTCATCTCGCTCGACCCCTTGGGTGCGATGTCCATTGTGGGCTAGGGGTATATATACCTTTCTTTTTCCTCCCCAATGGCTATCTGTAATTCAAGTGACCATTGGGGGGTGGGGGTATATATACCTTTCTCCTTCCTCCCCAACGGTGATCCGCTCTCTTCTTCCTCACTTCAGCATGCCCAAAAATAGAGCAGGAGCTCTCTCTCTCTCTCAATCCATTGTTCACCTCAAGCCCCCAAGCAAATCCATTGATTTCCCCATCAATCCTTGAGGGATAAGGGTCCAAAACTTGATTAGAGAGCAGCTCCATTGATTCCCAAACTCTAAAGAGCACTTGGTTCACATTTTAGCCGGCGGTTGTGTTTGTTACTCTTGGAGCTTGGCTCCTAGCTGGCTAGAGCATCGCCCATGGAGCTTGCCAACTTGTGTGGTAGCCTCAGGAGGTTTGTAACCACCTCTTGCAGCAAGTAAAATCACCCCTCATCTCAAGAGTCCACTCTCTTGACTTGAGAAAGAGGTAGGGTTGTAAACACCTAAGCCTTAGTGGTATACCTCAACAACATGGACATAGGCAAGCCTTGGTGGTGAGCTGAACCATGGGATAAATCCTTGTGTCATCTTGTACTTGTGCTGCTACACTTGTGTTCCTATTGTTGTTGAGGTGATTTCTAGAGTTTGAGGCTGATCTACTTGTGTGTGGTGTTCCCACCACTTTTAGTTATCGATCTGTGATCTACTACCCTATAGGAAGCTAAGAAATATACCCAATCTAAATTTCGTTGGGAAGATTTTGAACTGTGAACTAATCTCTCTTGCAGGTGCAGTAGTGTCATGCTCATAGAGCGGTAGTGCCGTGGGTGAATTTGACTTTGGTTTGAGTTGAATTTTTATAGGCCTATTTATCCCCTCTAGGCATACTAGAGATCCTACATGACCACCTCACGAAGCTTGCTCTAACATCCAAGGAAGAGGAGCCCACCAGAAACCGCCCTGATGCCGCTTCTGGTAGAGCCAGGGGAGGACCGCCTGGTGATGAGCTAGCGAGCGGGCCACCGAGTTGATGCTCCCAAATCTAGAACTGGGAGCCACGTGCCTGCCAACCAAGGGGGAACCCAGTGACCTGGGCCTCCCATGGCGCTCAAAGAAGACAGTCGTTCTCTCACTCGAACTGGACACCGGGAAAAACTCAAAAGACAAGGGAGAAGTGGGGATGAGGCGCATTGCCCTCCTCTCCCTCGACTTAAATAGGAGACACAAAGATGAAGGCAGAGAAGGTGGCGGTCGACATTCAAGACTGGCACAAAACCCCAAGGCGCACTCATAACCAATGGGCAGAAGACGCGGCGGTTCATCCTCCTAGGCGGCATAATACCCAGCAACGATCACAGGAGGTACATCAAATGCGCACGTTTGATCCATCAACTACTAACAATCTTCTCACATCGTAGGGGAGATGGCCAGGCAAAAGATTGAGCAGTGGTCGCCAGCACAGCAACATATCCCTAGTAAGCCTCAAACCTTTTGCCTTCATTATCTTCCGATTCAAAGCCCGTGATTTATGGCGCTCGACCATTTACAAGAGGGCACCACCAAGACACGACGTGGCTAGGGGAGGTCGACAACCCCCCAGGTTCACACACCGAGCAACCCTCCACATCCTTGACCTAGTGTCGTATTTAGGAAACCTACTCTTTGGCTGGTCCTTAGAAGGGCTCGAGGCCACAAAAGGGATAGGGGCAGGGAGGAGATAGGCCCCTATGGCTCTAATCGGTGCTGCAGAGCCACACGACCATCTCTCCCTGTGTTCGAGTCATCTACTTTGAAGTCTCCTGGGTTGACCCCTCTAGGGGGAGGCATCTTGCCCTCTGGCCGCTGTAGAGGCGGTTGGAGACCAATGGGATTGATGTCCGATGATTTATGAGACGTCTCACGCGAGGCATAGCTGAACTCCATGTCGATTGGGGAGCATATCGGGTCCCACTCAGATTAACCATAGACCCCGACAAGGCGCACCGCTCCGACCACGTGGTTACGATGGACACGCCTCTATCCATGTGGGGCGAAAACAGACCCGCTTATTACAAGGCGACACGACCTCTCAAGGTCAGCAAGGATGCTAGGGAAAAATGGAGTAGGGTCCCCATGACCCCAAAAGAGGTCAGGGCCAAGCCCCAACCAACTGTGCCCTACGTCTTAGATCTCAGACCTAAGGCCTGCTCCAGAGATTCACAAACTGTTAGGGATCTACGACCCCTCCGGGAGAGATCGACAAAGCAAAGAGGCCGAGGTGATGCACAATGTGAAGCCCAAAGCATGATCGTGGCTCGGTCACACAGAAAAACAAGAAAGGTCCAAAAACCTATGAGCCAGGACACTATCGCAAAAAGTCCTTGTGACTGTGCA
Source organism: Miscanthus floridulus (assembly GCF_019320115.1). Lineage (NCBI taxonomy): Eukaryota > Viridiplantae > Streptophyta > Magnoliopsida > Poales > Poaceae > Miscanthus > Miscanthus floridulus. Next base: position 66,322,502 of record NC_089586.1, on the reverse strand, counting down.
AACCAGAGGTCAGGGAAATGTCTCCTCGAAGATTAAAAAACAAAAAAAAGTAGATGAACCGCTTACGAGGCAAGGCGTGGATGTAGAGGAATCCCTCTTCATTCATTGCCTGACAATTATAGGTGCGGTCATGCCACACAAGGGGCACAAAACACCAAACACTGACTAAGGTGACGTCGAGCGCCACTCAGTCCACTGGCTGTGGAGGCACAAGAGAGGCAAGCAGATTGTCTTGCAGATCTCGACATGCTACCATAGCCTGTGGACCAAGAAAAATAGGGATGGCAAGAGGAGGATATGTTAGGTTCTGAATGATTTCACGAGGAACTAACATCTTCGTCACCTCTCACCTCCCTACCCGCAAAATCCCTTCTAGCATTGGCTGTCGGTGGACGCCACATAGGCTCCTTGCTACCATGAACAACTCCCAATGAGGGGAGTCCAAAATGACTTGAAGTCACGACCATGAATAGTTCAAACAAAGAACTCATACTTATAGGCCGAAAGGAAGACCGAATGGCCCAGGTCTCCCCATCGCATGGCAAACCATGGGGGGACATAGCCAATGCCAAATGCCCATGTGAGGACAGGAGAATCGAGGCCCTCACAAAGGTGAGCTAGTACAAACATCGATAAGACTGCTTGGTTTTGCTTGGGTCGTAAACCCCGATGCACAGCGCACTGGTAAGGCAAGGTTCAGCGGTCATGAACCACAACGGAACACAACGGCCACCCTCCGCATTAAATGCTTCAACCCTCAAGGGGTCGAGCAACAAAGCTCAAGTAGGCCATGACCACGTGCCCATGCTCCAGATGAACATGCATATCAGCGCTTTCCTGATCACTTTGTGATCACAAAAACACTCAGGGGCTACTGTCGGGGTTATGACCCCGGGGTGTCTCAAGGCACCGATTAGTTAGTAGGGCGCACGGCCTACAACGCAACAGTAAGCAAGGGCCCAAATGACCGAGGCCCTATGAAAGACGAGCAGAACATGCCAGGTGCTAAGGCCTGGGGCGATCACAATCCCTTCCTCCAACATTAGGCCACGTGATGTTCAAATACGCGGCCGCTTCCCCGTCATGACCCCCAGAAGAGATAGGAAGAGGTCAAGCCCCATGCAATGTGCCCGTTCTGACGAAGGCAAGCATGCCATGCTGACCCCGCAAAGACCGACATGACAGCAGTCACCTCAGTCCGGTCAGACGCTAACCCAGCGCCATACCGCACGAACAAGGCAATACTGTATGACGGCGGCAACGGGTACGATACCCACTGTCCAGGTATGGACCAATAGGACACGCGTATGATCCCACCCACTATGGGATGGGATTTAGGGCAAGGGTCTTGACCTAAAGACCTTCCTAGCCGGTGGAGTGCCCCGACCCCAATGATCGGGGGCATGGCCCTCAGCCCCACGAAACGACCAAGCGAACAACGACCCAGGGCGGCAACCTACTATGAGTATGACATCCTAGGAAACTTGGAGATGATGGCAAAGACCATGACGGATGCCGTGTTGCATAAGACGACTGACGAACAACCGATGTGCCTACAGTGCCCGCCATGGTCGGCACAGTAGCACCACGTCTCGCTCCGCCGCAACATGGCCACAAGACCATGACGACGGCCATGCCCGGGCAAGCATCAAAAGATGGTGTGGCTTGCAAGCCAAGTTATCTAGGACCTCGCTCGGGCTCTCAACCCTTCGGTCTAGGAAACCTCCTCTTTGTAACAAGCCCTGGCCCGAAACTCTATATAAGGACAGCCAGGGCTCCCATCTAGGGGATCAGGACATTCTTCTTCATCCTCTACCATTCCATCCATAGCAGCGGGGCTCCTGGAGCTTCTCTTCAGACTGCCCCTCGTCTAGCATAAGTTTGACCACCTCTTTCACCATTCTTGCACCCTCCCATTGTAAGAACTTCAGAGCATTAAGTGAGGAACACACACTAGATCTTCTCTAAGACTGGACGTAGGGCTCCGGCCTGAACCAGTATAAATCCTTGTATCTATTGTACGATACCATCGTCTTCCTAGGGCCCGTTTGGCATGGCTCTGGCTCTAGCTCCTATATAAAAGTAGCTTTTTCTGGCTCTGGCTTATTTTGTACGAAAACGTTAGGCAAAATGACTTCTCCTAGCTTTTTAGAATGTATAGAAGATGTCAATTGTCCATTGTGCCCTTGCATATGTTTATTGCTTGGAGATATGAGTTTTATGTGTTGACTCTATTAATAATGTGATTTGCGTGAAATAAAAAAAATAAATATAAAATATAGGTAAGCTAATAATTAGGTGGTCGTTACAAAGTGCTGTTGACAAAATAATACATTTAGGGGATACACATAGCATCCAACCATACAAACAATACAATATCACGATGATCTAGAAAGAAATATTGCCCTTACAATGTCATCATGGAATCTATCCATGCTTCGATCATTAGAATGTCGAGTTGAACTATCTGAAGCACTCCGAGGAGGATGATGTGCTGCATATCTCTCAGGTATAATAGGCACATAATCAGGATTCTGATCGCACTTTCGAAAATCTTTATCTAGTGCATGATTCTCACGAATGTAGTTATGAAGACACATGGTACCTGCAACAATCATCATTTGCTTTTCCAAAGGGTAACTCAGCATCTTGAGAAGGATTCTCCATTTCATTTTCCACACACCAAAAGTACGCTCTACCCCATTACGAACACTAGAGTGCAAATGGTTAAAAAGCTCTTGCTCACCACTAGGAGCCGGACCCCTCCGCCAATCAGGTACATGGTATCTTTCACCCTTGTATGGCACCAAATATCTAGGCCAATTTGGGTATCCGGCATCGACAATGTAATATTTCCCTGGACACACATGTGGAAAGACAAATAAGGAAGCAATTACAAGATGTACTAATGTTAGCATTCTACATACAAATAGGTTAACATACCTATAGGAGGGTGGGGGAATGTGTCATGATCATGTTCCAATGCATGAAAGAGCACACTAGTGTCATGCATAGAGCCAGGTTGCCCTATAGAAGCATATGTAAATCGCATATCAAAGTCAACAATAGCAAGAACATTCTGGGTTGCTTTGCTAGTTCGACCAATGTATCTAAGAAAATCATGCTGAGATGGTGTCGCTGAATTGTGAGTACCATCTAGTGCTCCAATGCAATCCTTAAAATATGGCATCATCCTGCAATCTCCAGTAATTCTAGTGTGTGTTGTATAGAAATTAGGATCAATTGGCCGTATGTAATCCTGACACATAGCCACCACACACGTGAGGACCTCATCAAATTTTCTGCTTATTGTCTCCCCAGAACGCTTGAATACACCATGTAGAGCACTATTAGACCAACCATGACCACACACAATGAGAAAGATGGCAAGTGATTCGATAGAGTTCATATGAAGGGATGACTTGAGCCCATAAGTACTCACTAATAGATCATGCAGACTGTAAAAGATAGATGCAGTCATCCTGAACATCTTATGACTTTGACCTAGAGTGTTTAGTTTTTCTAGAGTCCAACCATATCCACTTTGACCTGGCATAGCAGTTTCATGCTTGTCATGATATGTCATAAAATATTTCCCTGCAACAACAGCGCTTGCAAAAAGGTTGTTCTGCACCGACCGAATCAGCTCAATAGTCTTTGAAGCCCATTCATCAGCATCAGAAGAACCACTGTCATTTAAACAGGACACATGAATAAGCAACAGCCAATACCATGAATAATAGTAGTAACAAATTGTTGGAATTAATATAAGCTAGCACAAATTGTTGGAACTAATACAAGCTAGCACAAATTGTTGGAACTAATACAAGCTAGCACAAATTGTTGGAACTAATACAAGCTAGCACAAATTGTTGGAACAGTTATTTCTAGTCATTTCTAGTCATCCACTCATACTTCTTCGTCAACCACTGGAATCTCTCCTCGGCGGTGTCTAAAGTCATAAACATCTCCCTTTCCGCTCTCTTGGTAAAAACTATGGATGCAATGAAGTGTTCATTTGTCCCACTTGTAGCACCACAATCCTTAACCAATGCCATTACATCTTGGATGGAACAACCAGATGTATCCTCCCTCCTTGCAATAGACTCACAAGATGCGGTCGTTCTCTCATTCATCTCCACAATTTTTCCCATCTATTGTTGAAACCATTGACCAGTAGCGGTCTTTGGTTTCCTTCCCCTTATGCTCTCAGTCACTCTAGCTCTCTTTCCTCTCACACTTGTAGGTGTCACTTCTTCTGCCTCACTGTCATCATCATCCTCATCATCATCAACAGGGAATGGTGCATCCTCACGAGTCAAGTTTGCTTCAGAAGGCCGTACACCACTAGAGGTAGACCAATGATCATCACCAGTGTTGCGAAGATCTTCGAACATAATCCCCAGCTGGTCCTCATTTTGAAGGCCCTTATTCTTAAATCTGTTAGCTCCCTTTATAGCCTGCAATGAAACAAAAGAATGGTTTATCACATAACTATCATAAGCTATTAGTGCCTGAAAAGAGGCCAAAAATGCACTGGTAATGTTGCACTCACCTTTACTGTTTTCTTCCACCATACCTCTGGCATAACAATATTTGTATGAGTTGCATCCCATCCAATGCCCGTCTCCTTGTTGGTAAATTTCTTCCATATAACATAACCAGTTTTCAACCTATCCCATTTGTTTTTGAATTGTTTTCTGCTATACTCAATCCCAGTCCTCAGTTTGAACTTTTCAATTACATTCTTATACCCAGCCTTATTTAAATGAGTGTTGTCACGATTTCCTATCATTACTTCGGCTACAAAAAGCTCACACACTATTCGGGTATTCTCATCACACCAATCGGCACTGCTATTATAAGCCAACAAAATCAGGTATCGTTTATGTTCACTAGAATTGGTTGTATAATTAACCAATTTTTTCATAGGCAAGGCATTATGGAATGTGTATTACGAAGAGTAGCATTTGTCACCTGGAATCAGTGAGATCGACATCGACATCAGTAGGCGCAGCACGCTCCGGTGGCCTGGGTGCACGACCACCTCTCCCACCTCTCCCACCACGACGGCGACTTGGATTGGCCACAATGGGCACTTCCTCTTTGATTCCTCCGGTGGCACCGGCCTCTGGACCGAGCCAGCCGAGCCAATCAGGCCCCAGAGCCTCCACAGCCGCAGCCGAAGCTCTCCACCAATCCGGCCATTCTCCAGTGGCAGCGGCGGTGGCGACGGCTGCAGCAAATGGTCCAGCGCCTCCGCTAGACGGTCTAGCCACCGCGCTCGCGGCCACGGCAGCAAGAAAGGCAGTGTGGCCGCCTCGCCATCCACCCGCGCCCAAGGCGTTCCCAGCCACGGCTGTCGCGCCATGACCCGCGGCCTCAGGGGAGGCGGCACCGGCGGGATGAAGAGAAGGCACCTGAGGGGAGGCGGCACCGGTGGCCCGAAGGGAGGTGGCCTGAACGGAGGTGGCGCCGGTGGGTTGAGGGGAGGCGGCGCCGGCGGGATGAAGAGAAGCAGCGCCAGCCAGATGAGGGGAAGACACGCCTCTGGGAAAACAAGCAGGTGGATCAAGATGCCCTCCGCCGGATCCATCCATTGCGCCGCCGTTTCGCTCACCTCCGGCCGTCTGCCCCAGCCGGTTCATGGCTGCAACGCCACCGCCAAACTCGCGTGAGGACCGTGAGAGAGAGGAGCCGGATGGGTGAGAGAGAGGATGCGGATGGGTGAGAGTGAGGAACCGGTACGGGGAATTATTGAGGCAGTGGCAAACAGGTAATTTATCCCAACTTTATGTACGTAGGCGGGGAGAAGCCAGGGGAAGCCATTATTTCTGGCTCGCGACGCCCAGTTCATTTCGGCATGTGGCTTTTGCCAGCTCACGCGATGAAGCCGTCTTCAATTTATGCGTTTAATACAGCTTATGCAAAAGCTGCTGCAAAAGCCAGTGTGAGAGCCATGCCAAAGGGGGGCCTAGAGCAGCGCGACAATCGTATAAATTATTAGTCCGGTTTACGAAACACCGACAATTATTCTATCATAGCGTAGGATACTAGCATGCATATATATATATATATATATGACCAATATTTACATAGCTGTTTCATCCCTTAGTTGGGTAACGTGTGGATATTCAAAAAGTTCTGATTGATACTTGTATTAACCTTAGTCTATACTAGACCTTATGCAGCGGTTGTAGATAACAAAGGTAAATAAAAAAACAACATGTTGTTATCAAATACGTCAAATTCCTAGCCTATTTGCCACAGCAATAATTGTAAAAAAAATGGACAAGGTTGGTGTTGTAATCTAAGGGAGATATGACTCCTCTGCAGGGATGAAAACGGTACGGATATTTTTCGACCGTATTTGAAACCGAATCCGTTTAGAGGGGTTGAGATCTGTCCGTATCCGAGTCTGGATATTCAACATCCGATACCGTATCCATATCTGAATACTCAAATCGCATATTTATGATGTCGATATCCAATCGTATCCTATCCGATATAGTTGACACTATCCGTATTTGAATCCGAATCCGGACAAAAATATAAAAACAAATGTAATATCGGTGATATCCGTCCGTATCTGATCCGTTTTCATCCCTACTCCTCTGCAACTCCTCCTTTGCTGGAGGTGGAGAGAGGAGCTACGAATTATAATTTCTTCTTGGTGTAACAAAAACGGCTCTGACTAAAAAAATAGCTCTTTTTGAATGTTTTAGTATGACTCATCTAGCTCCTCTGAGAAGCTACCATGAGAATGACAATCGAAGCCAAACCATAACAAACGAGGTCACCGTCGAAATGTGTACTATATATTTTAGGAAAAAGTCTACTCCACTCCCAACTATGGGTGGTGGTCTACATAACCCCCTCAACTATGAAATCATCTGTTTTATCCCCTGAACTTTTCAAAACCGTCTATTCTACCCTTGGGCGGTTTTCAGCGGCGGTTATGCTACAGTAACAGCGTATCTACTACAGTAACATCGGTTCTGCTACAGTAACACTGTTTTGAATTTTTTTATTTATTTTCGGTGAATTTTTGAAAAATCATAGTAAATCATAGAAAAATCATAAAATGAAAAATCTAATTTTATTGGACTCCATATGAGTAGATCTACACAGTGAATATATAATACGGTATGCTTTAGTACAAATTTTTTTTTTGTAGCCTTAGATTAATTAAAAAATCTAATTTTATCTGTAATTAATTGGAATAATTCATAGCTGTAGCTTCTATGGTCCAATTGTGGTGAAATTTTTATGGTACGCTAATTATTGTATGCTTGAACTATAGTAAAAATTTCGTACTCATTAGACTATGTATAACTTAGTTATAGATAAATTCTAATTAATTACAGACAAAATTGGATTTTCCAATTAATCTAAAGCAACAAAAAAAATTTGTACTAAAACATATCGTATTATATATTCACTGTGTAGATCTACTCATGTGGAGTCCAATAAAATTAGATTTTTTATTTTATGATTTTTCTATGATTTACTGTGATTTTTCAAAATGTCACCGAAAATAAAAAAAGAAAATTCAAAACACAGCACTGTAGCAGAACCGATGTTACTGTAGCAGACCCGCCACTGAAACCCAAAGGGTAAATTAGACGGTTTTGGAAAATTTAGGGGGTAAAATAGACGGTTTCATAGTTAAGGGGTTATGTAGACCACCTCCCATAGTTGAGGGGATGGTGTAGACTTTTTTCATATATTTTATGTTTTGGAAAGAAACTAGCAATGGAGACAAGATGGGCCCACTGTTTCTTGAGACGACAATGAAGTGATGTGGTGGCGTTCGGGAGACAAAAGCTCCCCGGTGTTATCCGCTTATCTGCTGTGCTCTTGTCAGGGGGGACCTGATCATGGCAAGTCCTGCCAGTTGGGATCTCATCCCCGATCTGCTTTGTTTGTTGGAGTCTTGGAGATGGCATTGGGATAAGCAACTGGCCAGCTGGGATTTGACAGCATTGGACGTTTTTCATCCTGCCGACTACGCCGTACGTTTACTTTATATTATATTTGTCGGTATTTTGAACATCACCTAGTAAATTTATATTTGTTGTACGTTAGATTCGGATAATGTACTAAAAAAACACAAAGTTTATACTGGTTCGAGCAGAATATCCCTACGTCCAGTTTGCTGCTGCTCATGTTATTAGTACCGAAAAATGTTCGTAGTAGGGGTACAAACGGTCGAGAGAGAGACAGGTTCCAAATCTCTGATAGAAAGGTCGAAAGGATGCCAAGAGCTCGGTTGTTGTTTGGCTGTGTGTTTGTGTGTGGAATCGATCCATCCCCTTAGTGGGGTGCCCTGCCCTCCCTTTTATAGACCAAGGGAGAGCAGGGATTACAGATGGGAGAAAGAGGAAAAAAAACCAGAGGGTAGAGAAGGTCCTTCGAAGGAGCCGGATCTTCTTTTCCTCTTGTTCCTGCCCTGCTGACATGGTAGGCCATGTCTGGGATGTCGTGTTCGCTGATCCTTATAGGGTTGTGCCCTGGCCTCATTCAGCAAGTGGGTACGTCCCATCCTATACCGGCGGACGGTGCGGCGTGCCAGGGAGCCGAGTTGTAACCCTACGAGGAGTAGACGGGGAAGTGACCATACGTCCGTCACTGTAGATGATGTGAGTTCCCTTCTGGATTGTAGTGGTTGTCGTATGCTTATGTTAGGATCCGTGTCCGAGGGCTGACGGCGGTGCCCACAACACTGCAAGACAAAAGTCGACGCCTACAACACTGTTCGGGCTCTGTCAGGCTGGAAAGGGCTTAAAGCGCCCATCCCGTCGTATCCTGGCAGTACCTTACTACAGGTGTGCAAAGCATGGTCCTCGGTACTGTGGTTGACTCGAATGTCCTGTCTTACCCTATGCCCGTCATTATGAAGGAACAGGGCGCAGTCGTCGAGCGAGACGGAGCCTGTCCTGGGACGTCGAGTGGGGTGGAGCCAGCCCTCAGCCATTGGGTGAGGTGGAGCCAGCCCTTGGAGGTCGGGCGACGCGAGGCCCGTCCCTGGTCATCGAGCGAGGCGGAGCCAGCCCTCAGCTATCGGGCGAGGCAGAGTCTGCCCCTAGACGTCGGGCAAGGCAGAGTCCAGCCCTCAGGGGTCGGGTGAGGCCGAGCCAACCTTTAGGGGTCGGGCGAGGCGCGGCCAACCTCCGGTCGTATGGACAAGAAGTGCAGTTACGTTCTTGTCCGCTTGAAAGCATCAACGTTTGATGGTTATTAGCTTCACCTCATTGGGTATCCCAGTATTAGGTCCCCGACAGTAGTCCCCGAGCTCCTGGGTGATTTGAATAGAATCGCTCGGGGTGATTTGACTTGTCAATGGGTGCGCGTGAGCGTACCCGACAGGTGTAGCCCTCGAGTGATTCGGCTAGAATCGCCCGGGGGTTTTTTCGATTCGTCAGAGATTGTGCGCGAGTGCACCCGTCGGGTGTAGCCTCCGAGCCCTCAGATGATTCGGATAGAATTGCCCGGGGGGTATTTCGGACCCTCCGTGGGTATGGCTGTGAGATTTGGTGTTTGGACAACTGGATAGCCTAAAGGGAACCATGGTATCCCGTTCATGGGGATTCGTCCAGGGTTAGCCCGGTTGAGACTCAATCGTGGATTGAGACTCCCTTAAGGTTTGTGTGCCAGAGTTTTGGCCGCTTGCGGGCCCATCCCTCGTTGGGATGGCTGTCGAAACTATTGGGCCAACCCTCGAACTCCTGGGCCAGGGTGGGCCAAAGAAATGGTTCTTGACCCGTATCCCCTCTGTGGGAAAAGAGTCCTAGTCTACCCAGGAAGGCGAGACGTCCGGCATGACTCTGGTGGGAAAGGATAGGGATTGTAGGCGCATATCCTGTGATGTGACATGGTGGTGTATCATGGTAGGCATGGAGATCTAGGAGAACAGTTGCCCTTCTCGCATCCGTCGCTCCTATAAAACCAAGGGGTTCGCCCCTAGGGTTCTGTACTTTGCCTTCTCGCCTTCGCATCTACAACTTCCATCGCCAATCGCCTGAGCCTCCCGCACTTGCATTGTAGCCGCCGTCAAGCTCGTATCCACCCATCTCCTAATCATCCAATGGAGCCATGGTGTAGATCCGATATCACCCCTTAGTGCCTGGGGGGCCTCGTTCGCCATGGCCTCCTTTGCCCGTGGACCACTACCAAGGAGTGGCAACTGCCTGTAAATGAAGATGCACCATCGCCGCTCGAAGGTTATGTTGTGTCCTTTGCTCGCTTTCACGAGCGGGGACTCGCCACCCCTACCCACAAGTTCCTTCAGGGGCTACTGGATTACTACATGGTGGAGCGGGGACCTATGGTGGTATCTCTTCGCCGTCAACCTTTTGAAGAAGCGGGTCGAGAAGCAAGAGCTGAGCGTGCCGTGGGATGTGCCGGCATTCATCTTCGCAACAACCGGGTGAATGAATAACCATCGATGCGTCTATCGACCTCCAACAAGGGGTGGCATTCGCATTGGTTTTACGTCAAGGACGATGTTGTCGCCCCTTGCCAGCGTTCTCCAGGCGCATCATCAAAGAGGTCCCAGAGTCATGAAAGTGGGGTGTCCCATACAAAGCCAAGAAGAAGATCAAGGACCATCTCACCGCCCTCCAAATTCTAAAGGAGAGGGGCATGAAGGGATCAGGGATCATCGGCGCCTACCATACGTGGAGGGTGGCACCGCTGATGAGCCGCACGCTTCCCCTATACTTGATGGTGCTCGGGGCATTGCTTGAAGGGACGACACTTATCGACAAAGCGCTCCCCCCTCCGAAGTGGCGCAGCGCATCAAGGAGGCGATGCAACCTTCGAAGGACAATGCCGACGTTGTCCTTGATTTTGTGTATCCATTACTGGGGCATCCCTCAATGCAGCCAAAACCAGGGTTCATCGACTTCATAAGTTCTCTTTCCCCGTGCCTCCTTTTTACTTGAATTCCCAACCCCTTGATGCTGACCTTGGGATAGCAGGACCAGCCAAAGAGACTCGTCTTCGTAGATAGCCTGGCTTCACTGTTGAAGGACCCGCTCATGGGGACGGTGAATCACACCACAACCGAGTGGGATAGGAAGACGAAGGAGTTCAAGAGGAAGAAGATGCTATAGAAGCAGCAAGCACGGGAGCAAGGAGAGGAGACAGAAAGTGATGACGACGATGACGACGATGAGGAGTATGATGAGGTAGTTGCCGACATTGAGTGGGGTGACCTAGGAGGCGAGGATGTGCTGACAAGTGCCCACTTGTCAATGCAGGGACCCTTCCCATTCCATGCTGGGGAAGATGCGGCCGTGAGGCCAGAGGAGGTGGGACAGACCGTTGGCCCATCCTCAGGACCGATGGGAGCGGATGGATCTGCCGCTGCACTCGGGGTGCCGGTGGAGGGGGGTGGCTCCACTGACTTGCCCCACAAGCTGATAGGGGCGGGCGGATCTACCGTTGTGCCTAAGGTGCCGATGGAGGGGGTGGCTCCACTACCGTGCCCCACGAGCAGATAGGAGCGGGCGGATCTACCGCAGTGCCCTCGGAGGCAAGGGAGACGAGCCCCTCTGCCTAGGAGCAGGGGGTAGGCTCAGAACGGTCCTGCCTAGATGAATTGGAGCAGGAGTATGGGGGTTCGTCCCCAAAACATTCCTACCACCCAACAATGCCAGCGTAAGTCACCGATTCCTCTATGTTTCCTGTTTTTCTATTTTTTAGTGTGACCTATGCCTTTTTAACTCCTGTAGAGTCTTGAGATGGGGTGGCCCTTTGGCACTGGTGCCCAAGAAGAGCGTTGCTCTTTAGGTGGGATGGGCATCGTCGCCCAACGTCGCTCCTATTTTGGGCAGGAGCGAAGCCGATGTTGCGGCCTCATCGGCCGGTCAGGCGCCGCTTGCAGTGGCTCCCATGCCCTCGATGGGTCAAGCAGATACCAGGGCTAAAGAAGCAACCTCGAGGGTAGCCAAGCACATGGCGGAGGAGGTGATTCTGCCACCTACGTTGGAGCGGATGGAGCCGCCGCTCGTGCTTGTGGTGCCCTGTGTGGTGGGCACGGCCACAAGATGAGGCCTCCACATCGCAAGTGGAGGTGGCCATGACCATGGCAAGCCAGGCGTAGCCAGACATAGCCACAGTGGTGTCCGAGGGAGCGGCAGAATCCATGCCACCGATGGCCCAAGTGACGGTGCCCGAGGTGGGCCAGACAGAGGGATACATGGTCAGAGGGTCCTTGGGCATGGTGGTGGTGGTGGAGAGGACCAGCAGGGGATCGCCCTTGGCCCTGATGTTAGGGGGCAGCCGCTCGCCCATGCGGGGTGAGTCAATGCTCCAGTGCATGGACCCTCAAGACCAAACATCAATTCTCTTCTTGCTCGACGATGCTACCGAGAGCACAGAGCGGGAGAGTCTCTACGGAGGGATCTTGGCCATGATGGATGTCCTGAACCAGGCCAGGGGCATCCTGTGTGATGTCATCATTCCCACTGGCTGGGTATTCGCTTGATCTTCCCTCTCGCTTTCTTCTTTCTTCATGTATTTTTGCATTTTTGACACTGGTCTTCTTTTCAGTCTCTCATTGCTCGTAGATGGGAGAAGTCCCGATTCCTCCATGAGCAGAAGGTGGAATGGGTCCGCCTCACTAAGGAGGCCCGGTTGCATGGAGATGTGAGCACCTAGCTTGCTAACACCCAACAACGGGAAGACGAGGCATGTCGGGACACAGAGGAGGTCCATGGGATGTTCTAGGATCTATCGGAGAGGGTGCGGCAGGACGAGGAGGTAGCCACTAGGGTTCAAAAGGAGCGGGATGAGCTACTCCAAAAGGATGTCGAGGCCTACCAGCGGGTCGTCGACCTCCTAGCTGAGGTGGAGAGGGAGCGAGATCTCAAGCTGGAAGCTGATGAAAGGTCCGTGGCCCTACAGCAGAAGGAACGTGACCAGGCCATCCGAGATGAGCTATGCCAGACTATAGAAAGGCTCTGCTCGGAGCACAGCATGGCCTACGAGGAGCACGACCAGGCTGTCCGAGAGCGCGACCAGGCGCTTCAGGGGGTCAGCTCCCTACGGGCGGATCTTGGAGCTACGATGGCCCGAAGGTTGGAGGCCGAGAGCATCTTTGCCGGGCTGGGCACGGAGCTTGCTAAGGTGCGGGGGTTCTTTAGGCCGAGAGTGATGAGCACGATCTCCTACGTGCTACCGTCGGGGTGGTTTTCGATGACCTAGGGGTGGCGTGGCCGGAGGAAACTGGCTCACTTGCGTCCCATGCCATAGATATTACGACACGGGTGCACCAATTTGAGGAGAATGCCTTTCACGCTGGGATCACCCAAGCCTTTGCTATTGCCCGCTCTCATTGTGATCAGGAAATTAACTTGGAGGTAATGACACTTGGCTTCACGCCTGGCTACGAAGCCTCTGAGCTGGATGAGATTGAGAAGGCGGTGACTCCTATTATGCGGAACCTGGCGGATACGATGAAAGACATAGTTCTCCCCCCGAGGAGGTAGTTAGTCGAATGAGTTTGATAAACATTTATCTGTAATCTGTGGACAAGTGTTGGTACTTTTGTGTCCAAAAATAGATTCGTAATTTTGTTTCGCAATTTTGTTTCATTTGTTTTGATCTTACTTTCTTCCCTTTGGAATTCGAGAAAAAAAGGTTTATGCGATCCGACCCGTCCGTTTGTTAAGACCATAGGGCTCGAGGTGTATAAGGGTGAAATTTCAATTATGTTGGTGAGCAAAGTTACCATAGCCGTCGGGGCATGGGTTTTTTACAGTCTTACCAGGCATGCTCGCTTATCTGTTCCCATAAACCTTGTCGCTAACCTTAACACGAGGAAGAGGTCTGACGCAATGACTGTTTCGAAAAAGGAGGTATTCATACCTTTATCAGCCCCCGAGTGAGATCCAACCCCTTATAGTCGCTGGGGATGGATGTTACTAGAGACCGAAGCGAGGGTAGCAAACTTACTCTTGTATTCACATGTACCCCTTACTTAGGATTTTAGCGATCGTTCCGTGATGGTGCATTTGGTCGCATTGCTGGCCCGGCCTTCCTTGAGTCCCCGCACATGGCGGAGATTTGGTCAAGGGTCGGCTAGTTTTGTGACTATCGCTCCATTCATGGTTTTCGCAACTGGAGGGGTTGAGGCGACATCGCCTGCATCGATGGCATGAGGGACACGCTTGATGAGCTTGCTAATGGGGATGTTCGAATGGAATCCAGTCCTATTGCTCGTGACAGGGTCGGCAAAGCCCTCGGGTGGCATTCCATTATTCCGTAACCCGCCTTCCAACAGATTCCCCCTCAATGGGGATTCTATGGGCTCGGCTAGAGGCTAGATTGAACTAGAAGGTTGAGATGACCCTATCCGCCTCTATGCGGGTTGGGCAAAGGCCACTAAGGCTCATCTACGTTTTCTCCCCTGGCTCTTGTTCGACGCGAGGCAGCCTCAGGACCTTTGTGGTCAAGCCTTCGAACCTCGGTCTCTCGATCTAGGATCGGGCGGCTCGAGCCCCTGAACCCCTTAGGGTCTGATAGGGGTCAGCCGTGTTTCATGTGTCACCTCATCCTTGGTTTTCGCAATCGAAGGGGCTGAGCTAATGACACTTGCCTTGATGGCTCGAGTGTCATGCTCAATGAGCTTGCTAATGGGCACATTCATATGGAATCTAGGTCCATCATTCATTGACGGGGTCGACAGAGCCCTCATATGGCATTCCACTACTTCTTAACTCGCCTTCCAGTAGATGCCCGAGCCATTCGATAGGCTCAGGTGGCCCATTGGCCTCTCTTCGATGGAGATTCTATGGGTTTGGCTTGAGGTTAGAATCAAACGACAAAGGTCGAGATGTCCCTGTCTGCTTCTAAGCAGGGTCGAGCAAGGCCGCTGGGGCTCCTCTCATTTTTTTCTCCCCTAGCTCTGTTTGACATGAGGCGGCCATGAGCACTTCATAGGCCAGCCTTCAAACCTCAGTCAGTTGCCGCTCATATCGAATGAGGCGGGTGCCGCTTCATGATGCGACACGAAGCGTTGAGATGCAGTGATTGCATATGCAACGTTTGGATGTATGGGATTAATGTATGATTTAATTGAAACAAAAGCAGGGGTCGGTAATGTTACCTTGGTGGCATGAGCAATGAGAAACTCTTACCAGACATGTCCATGTGGGGTTCGGGTCCGACGTTTGCGACGGGGCCGGCGTGACCTGTACGAGCATCGCAATTTTTCGTTTTTGTCTCTCGATGGCGATCTGAGCCGTTGGATTGACTTAGGCGACCTGACGGCTTCTCCTTGAAGGAGATTCTACAGGTGGACCCCTTCGAACCCTTCTCGAGAAGGCAGATGCTAAAGCTTGGGGTGTGGGGAATTGTGAATTCAATTATGCTAGTGAACAAAAATATCGTAGCCACCGAGGCATAGGGTCTAGCGGTTCATCTAGTTTTACTCAAAGTTTTACACCCACACCCCGTGTCTCTGGTTTTCAACGTAAGGAGGGGTCAGACGAAGAGGATGTCTAAATAAGTAGACACTCTCGGTAGCCCCCGAGCGATGTCCATGCCCCTGTCGTTGCTGGGGTCGAAGGCTCGGTAATAAAATTAACACGCAAAGTAAGTAAATAGAGGTGCTTATCTTTCCGTGGTCATTCATTCGTTGTTTTACCTGGGCCATCCGATCAACTTAGGAGGCCCATTGGGCCCCCTTGATGGGGGTTCCATTGTCGGGTCCTTCTAGGCCTGCCTAGGGAAGCAGAGAGTCGCCTACATGCGGGTGCGCCTTGTTTCTCATGCCTGGCGCGTGGTAGTGGTGGGCCATGTCCCATTCGAATAGGCATCGTCTTATCAAGCAGGGTGCATCCCATAGGTCAAGACGTGTCCCCTTGAATTCCCATCAGCGTTGAATTCTCATCTGCATTGAATAGGGGAAGGGAGAGGGGTTTTTTTGTCCCAACCTTTCGCCTTTCTCCCACCGCTGCGTCTCATCCTTAAATAGGGGGAGATGAGTTCTTGTCCCATTCCTGAGTTGCCGCTTCTCCTCCTTCTTCCTTTTCACCGAGCGCATTCGCATGTTGCGGCGGTTCCTAAGTAAGAGAGGGTAATGCGAGGGAGAAGAACTGATAGATCCATTCATGAATCCGGAGTCCAATGTCAAGCTAGAGGTCATCCAACATAGATGAGATGGTGCTAGCCACCTTCACCAAGAAGGGGCCGCTTCCGCCAAAGGAGTAGGCGTACTGGAGGGTGCCGAGCATCGTCGGCTTTGTCGTCGTCCGCAAGGCCTTTGCTGGGATGGACCCGTACGGGGGCCTCCTCTGGCAAATCTTCTCTGAACGAGCCTTGTTGGTGGGGAAGCCATGCAGGACTACATCGATGGGGGGTTTCACCCTTGCAGCCGCTCAGATCAACCAGTTCATGAAGTTTGATGAGATGTCAGACATCCATCAGTCATGGCGACCTTTGTTTGGCGGAGAGCGCCCCTAGTCCAGGTGACATTGTTAGGGTTGCGGCTGATCATGATGACATAGTGCCTGGATGCCCTAGCGAAGGTGCCACGGTTATTGGCGTGGTGCTCGATGTTGCAGACGACGGCGCCCTTGAGCATCCCACGGAGCGGTAGGACGTCGCCGATGGAGAGCGTGGCATGGTGATCGTAATAGTACTTATAGTAGAACTAGTCAAAACTATAATTGAATAAGTTGTGGGGAAGCCCCCATGTGAACAACCTTTTGTATTTATGAATACATCGGTCCCTTTTGTGATGAAATCACTTTGTAAGCGATGAATTTGTGCAAAAAATGAACTGGTTCTCAAATTTTGTTACGGTAATCAGCTTTTCAGCTCTTCTCCCCCTTTTTATAAAAGAGGTTCAGTGCCTTCTAACCCGTCCCATAGCTAAGGTCACAAAAAGGCTCAGAGTGTGGGAGAGCCAATTCTGATTACGCTAGTGAGCAAAGAGACTGTAGCCGTTGGGGTATGGGTTTCTCGCAGTCCTACTAGTTATACTTAGATTTTTGTTCCTGAAATCCTAGCCCTTAGGACTTACCATGAGAAAAGAAGGAAAACATAGAGAATGTTTGCAAGATAAACGTACTCATACCAGCCCCTGAGTGAGGTCCGACCCCTCGCACTTTGCAGGGGTCGAATGTCATGAAAAGATCAGTGATTTTTTATGACAAAAACTGATAAGAGAAATTATGCGTTTATTTAAGGGTAAAATGACATAGCTGCTCAATATTCCAAGCGTTGGTGAAGACCTCACGGTCGATGGTTTTCAACTTGTAGGAGCATGGCTAGAGTACTTCCACGACGACGTACGGCCCCTCCCAGGGCAGGGAGAGCTTGTGATGGTCCTTGTTGCTTTGCATGAGGCGGAGAACCAGGTCCCTGACATTGAAGGCTTGGTCCCACACTCCTCATCTATGGTATCAACATGTATCAACATAGCGCCTGCTGGTACTTGGCTAAGCGGAGGAGGGTGACATCGCAAGCTTTGTCTAGCTGGTCCATGGCATCTTCGTGGGATGTCTCGGCTCCCTGTTTGTTGTATGCTCTGATCCTTGGTGCTCCATAGTCGAGGTCGGTTGGGAGGACGACCTTAGAACCATGGACCATGAAGAAAGGCATGTAGATGGTGGCTCAGCTAGGAGTTGTCCTTAGGCTCTAGAGCACCGTAGGGAGCTCGGTGACCCAACGTGCGTCGAACTTGTTCAATCGGTTGAAGATCCTGGGCTTGAGGCCCTATAGGAGCATGTTGTTTGCGCACTCGACCTGCCCGTTCGTTTGGGGTTGCGCGACGGCGGCCCAATTGACTTAGATGTGTTGTTCATCATAGAATCAAAGGAATTTCTTACCGGTGAACTATGTGTCTTTGTCCGTAATGATGGAGTTTGGTACTCCAAAGTGATGGATGATGTCGAGGATGAACAGCATAGCTTGCTCGGACTTGATCACAGAGATCGGCTGAGCTTTGATCTATTTTGTGAACTTGTCTATGGTGACAAGTAAGTGGGTGTAGCCCCTAGGTGCCTTCTTGAGAGGCCCAACCAGATCGAGCCCCTAGACCACGAAGGGCCATGTGATGGGGATCATCTGGAGTGCCTGGGCCAGGAGGTGAGTTTGCCAAGCATAGTACTGGCACCCTTCATAGGTGTGTACGATCTACTCGGCATCGACTACTATAGTGGGCCAGTAGAAGCCCTATCAAAATGCATTCCCAACTAAGGTTCTAGGCACAACGTGGTGACCGTAGACCCCACCATGGATATGGCTTAGCAAAAGCTTAACCTGTTCGATGGGGATACAGAGTTGTAGGATCCTGGTGTGGCTTCATTTGTAGAGTTCGCCCTCTACAAGAACGAAGGACTTGGCGCGACGTGCGAGCCATCGAGCTTCCGTCTTATCCGTCGGCAGCGTGTCATGGAGGAGGTAGTTTAGGTAGAGTGTTCTCCAGTCATCTAGAGGGTTAGGCTCTATCACTAGATCCTCTTAAAGCTCTATGACCTCGAGGCCAGACAGAACCATCAATTGGTTGACCCCCGAGGTTGGATCGGACGGACCATTGTCGGCCCGTTCTGACCCTTCGTAGTGTACCAAGCACATCGGCCACCTCATTGAGGCGCCTTGGGATGTGATTGAGTTTGAGGCCATTGAATTTGTCCTCCAGTCATCGGACTTCTTGGCAATACGTAGCCAGCATGGCATCGTGATAGCTCGACTCCTTCATGACTTGGTTGACGTAGCTAGGAGTCACCCCAGATGTCGAGGCAATGGATGCCCAACTCGATGGCAATTCATAGGCCATTGATGAGCGCTTCATACTCAGCCACATTATTGGATGAGGGAAAATGGAGACGAACCATGTACCTCATGAGAACCCCGAGGGGTGATACGAAGACCAGCCCCACACCGATGCCCTTCTTTATCACTGATCTATCGAAGTACATCATCCAGTACTCTTGATTGACGACCACCGATGGTGTTTGGACCTCGGTCCGTTCCGTGATGAAGTTAGCCAACACCTAGGACTTGATCGTCGTTCGAGAGGCATACGTGATGCCTTGATCCATCAACTTGAGTGCCCACTTCACGGTTCTTCCCATGGCATCCTAGCTCTAGATGACCTCGCCGAGGGGAACAACATCACGACCATCATGAGGTGTGACTTGAAGTAGTGGTGTAGCTTCCTCTTGGTGATGAAGACGGCATATAGGAGCTTCTGGATTTGGGAGTAGTGGGTCTTAGAGTCGAATAGTACCTCGTTGATGAAGTACACAGGGCACTACACCTTGAGG
Organism: Miscanthus floridulus; assembly: GCF_019320115.1. NCBI lineage: Eukaryota > Viridiplantae > Streptophyta > Magnoliopsida > Poales > Poaceae > Miscanthus > Miscanthus floridulus. The sequence continues at coordinate 66,303,219 of NC_089586.1, read as the reverse complement.
GTGTGCCCCTCTTCCTCCTACTCTACTACCAGGGCGGTGTTGACCACTTGTGTGGTGGCCGTTATGTATAGCAGGAGGGATTCTCCGTCGCTTGGAGGAACTAGGATCGGGGCCCTTGTTAGAAGCAGTTTGACCTTGTCAAGTGCCCCCTAGTCCTCGAATGTCCACTCGAAGCGGACGACTTTCTTTAAGAGTCGATAAAGGGGGTGACCTCGTTCATCGAGGTGTCAGATGAATCGGCTAAGTGCGACAACGCACCTTGTGACTCGTAGAACCCCCTTGATGTTCTGAATCAGGCCCATCCTTGTGATGGCTGAGATTTTCTCTAGGTTGGCTTCGATGCCACGCTCGGAGATGATGAAGCCGAGCAGCATGCCCCTCGGGACCCAAAAACACACTTCATGGGATTAAGTTTGATGCTATTCGCTTGAAGTTTTACAAAGGTCTGCTTAAGATCAGCAACAAGGTGGTCAGCCCATTTGGACTTAACTATGATGTCATCGATGTAGGCCTCAATGGTCTGCCCGATGAGGTCCCTGAAGCATCTGAGCATACAGCGCTGGTATGTAGCCCCAGCGTTCTTCAGTTCAAACGGCATTGAAACGTAGTAGAATGATTTGAAGGGGTGATAAAAGACGTCGTGAGTTGGTCAGACTCTTTCATCATGATTTGATGGTAGCTGGATTACGCATCAAGGAAGCAGAGGGTTTCGCACCCCGAGGTAGAGTCGACTATTTGGTCTATGCACGGCAAAGGAAACGAATCCTTTGGGCACACCTTGTTGAGACCCATATAGTCAACATGCATCCTCCATTTCCCACTCTACTTTTGCACAAGAATAGGATTAGCTAACCACTCTGGGTGGTACATTTCCTTAATGAATTCGGCCGTCGAAAGTTTGGCAATCTCCTCACCTATGGTCCTTCATTTCTCTTCATCGAAGCAACGCAGGCGTTGCTTCACCGGCCTAGAGCCTAGGTGGATCTTCAAGGTATGCTCGGCAACCACCCTCAGAATGCCTAGCATATCCGAGGGTTTCCACACAAAGATGTCTGTTGTCGCGGAGGAAGTCAATAAGCGCGCTTTCCTATTCGGAGGAAAGCGTAGTGCCAATGCGTATTGTTTTGCCCTCAGAGTTGTTGGGGTCTATGAGGACTTCCTTAGAGCCCTCGGCCAGTTTGAATGACCTGGTCGACTTCTTGGCGTCGGGCGCTTCTTTTGTGACCTCCTCCCTGAGGGCGGCGAGTTCCCCAGAGGCGATGATCGCTGCGGCGTGGTCGCAGCACTCGACCTTGAACTCATAGGCCCGCTGGAAGGAGGTGCTGACGGTGATGACCCCATGGGGGCTCAGCATCTTTAGCTTGAGATATGTATAGTTGGGGATGGCCATGAACTTCGCATAGCATGGACATTCTAGGATGGCGTGGAAAGTTCCGGGGAACCCAACCACCTCGAAGGTGAGGGTCTTAGTCCTGTAATTGAACTAATCCTCGAAGGTGATAGGAAGATCGATCTGCCCAAGTGGTATGGCTTGCTTCCTAGGCACGATGTTGTGGAAAGGCGCTCGGGTTGGGCGGAGGCGTGTCCGGTCGAAGCCCATCTCATCGAGCGTCTTTGCGTACATGATGTTGAGGCTACTGCCCCTATCCATCAGTACTTTGGTGAGTCGCTTTGGGCCGATAATTGGGTTGACCACGAGCGGATATCTCCCTAGGTGCGGGATGCTATCCGGATGGTTGGCCCAATCGAAGGTTATGGCGGACTCTGACCACCAGAGGAAGGCAGGCGTGGCCGATTCGGTCGTATAGACCTCGTGGTGTGTGACCTTCTGATGGCATTTGGAGTCATAGGCCACCGATCCTCCGAAGATCATAAGGTAGCCGTCCGGCATTGGAAAGCCGTCGTCCTTCTCCTCGGCGTCATCCACAGTGGGGGCAGGGTCCTTCCCTTGCTCCTCTTTGTTGGAGCCTCTGGACAAGAATCGCCACATGAGTCTACAGTCCTTGAGCAGATGCTTAACAGGAAAGGCGTGGTTCAGGCATGGCCCCTCAAGTAATTTTTTGAAGTGGTTTGGAGTGCCCTCTGTGGGCTTCCGGCCACCCTTGTGGTAAACAGCGACCATGAGCGAGTCCTCGCGCCGTTGCTTCTTGTTCTTCCTTTTGGCAAAACGATTGGAGGTGCCTTTGCCAGTGCCCTCGTCCCACCTTGCCTTGCCCTTGAGATGATCAAAGATTGCTCCGACCGCCTCTTCTCCTGAGGCGTGGCTAGTGGCGATGTCTAGGAGCTCCTTGGTGGTTCGTGGGCCCTTGTGTCCCAGCTTATGAACTAAAGACTTGCAGGTAGTCCCAGACAGGAAGGCTCCTATAACATTGGCATCGGCGATGTTAGGGAGCTTGTTGTACTACCAGGAGAAGCATCGGATGTACCCACGGAGGGTCCATGGGTTTTCTAGGGCGCTTGTATGTGCCCTGGAAGTTCCCTATAAAGATCTCCTTTAGATCCACCCAACTCTAGATTGCGTTGGATGGTAGGTGTTCCAACCACGCTCATGCCAAATTGGCTAAGAACAGTGGAAGGTTGCGAATAATAAAGTCGTCATTATCTGCACCACCGGCTTGGCAGGCAAGCCGATAGTCTTTGAGCCAAAGTCTAGGGTTTGTCTCCCTGAAGTACTTAGGGATATTGGTAGGCCGTTGGTACCTTGGCGGGAACACAGCGTTGAGGATATGCCGGTCGAAGGCCTAAGGGACTGGCAGGTCAGGGCTCAGGCTCCGATCCTCGCCGCTATCGTAGCATTCGCCGCAACGAGGGTGATAGCCACAACAGGCTCCTTCTCTCGAGTCACTGTAGGTGCGTCTACGGGTGTTGAGGGTGCTGCGTGCATCGCGGTTGTGGCCGAGGCATTGATGCACCAGGACCATGACGCGCTGCCTGCCGCCTTGTGGTGCCTGATGGACTGATGCGTCTCTAGTGGGGCATGCCAAGGTTGTGCACTGGCTGGCGTCGAGCTCATGTCTTTGAGACAATGAGCTCTTAGCCTGCTACACCGCCGCACGCTAGAGTAGCGTGCGAATCTCGTGGTGGGCCTAATGATCCTCGGGCATCGTGGCCTCTGGAAGGTCATGGAGCAAGGCCATTGCGGCGGTGATGTTTTGGCTCACCTGGGCGAAGTGAGGAAGGGATTCATCATCAGCGATGATCCTTCGGTTCACGTCACGGGCCCTAGAGCACGCACGCCCACCGTCTCTGCGGCGTTTGATCTCTCGATCGACCTCCGTGCATTCCCACACAAGCTGGATTCTAGCTTCCTCGATCTCCTGCTTTGGGGTCTTAGCTACTCCACCCCTATGTGAGGTGGGGCCGCTGTCCCCCCTTTGGTTCCATCATCGAGGTTGCCTACCGGGGTAGCCTCCTCCGTGGAGATGCTTTCGACGTGTCCCTCAGGGGTACCCACCATGAAACATTCCCGGGATGGGTGATGGCTCCCCCTACTAGAGTCAGAGCTAGAGTTTGACCCTAGTTCCTCCACGAGGAGACCATGGAGGGTAAGCCTAGGCGTTCGGGTTACCCAATTTTTTCGGGTTGGGTAATTTAGGTAATTCAAAATTTGGGTAATGAAAATTGCTACCCGATATTACCTCCGAAAAAACACTACCCGCAAATTTGGGTACCCGATAATTCGGGTTCGGGTTCGGGTATTACCCGATATACCTAAATTTACAGAAAACAACAAACTACACTAAATTTCAGTAGCGATCTATACATAATTTCAGCAGCAATTTGTATAGAATTTCAATAGCAATTTGTAGTGAATAATATATTACAGTCACTCATTCAAATAGAGAGAATTATATTCTAATAAAGTGATAAGTTAAATGGTTCAGCTAACAACACATGATAAATACAAAGACAAAAACAAATCTTTGGGTAGTTCGGGTAGTTTGGGTACCGGGGGATATTACCCGAATTACCCAAACTAATTTCGGGTAATCAAAATCGCTATCCGAATTTGGTATCGTGTACCTCGGGTTCGGGTAATTCGGGTCCGGGTTTGGGTAATTCAGGTACGGGTAATGGGTATCGGGTATTTTGCCCAGGCTTAATGGAGGGATTCTGTGATGCTTTTGATCATCCCCATGAACTCGTTGTTCGCAGGGGACGGGATCGTGCGCAGCGCCACAAGGTGGCTAACGGTCGTCGCGGCGTTGCGGAGACAGAACGGAAGCGTTGTCAGGGCACTTCATGCGGAGTGTTCTGGAGAGAGGGTGAGGTGGCGCGGGTCCTCCGTGGATGGCTGGGTCCAAGGGAGACGTTGGGCTAGCGCTCAAGCCTCCCATAGTTGAAGCCAATGAAGGGGAGAGATTGGATGGCGGCATGGGCCAACGCCAACTCTCCTCCCACCGTGACAATGGAGTCTAGGTCACCGAAACGTACATGTGCGCCCGGGACCCAGCTGATTGCGTGGCTAGCCATCCGAGGCCTAATTTGGAACGCGTAAAGGCCCCTACCTAGCGCGCCAACTGTCGGTGTTTCGAACAAACACCAACTAGTAAATTTATATTTGTTGTGCGTTAGGCTTGGATGGTGTACTAAAGGATACAAGGTTTATATTGGTTCGGGCAGAATGTCCCTACGTCTAGTTTGCTATTGCTCGTGTTATTAGTACCAAAAAAGGTTCATAGTAGGGGGTACAAACGATCGAGAGAGGGACAAGTCCCAAGTCTCTGATGGAAAGGTCGAAAGGATGCTAAGAGCTCGGTTGCTGTTTGGTTATGTGTTTGTGTGTGGAATCGATCCATCCCCTTAGTGGGGTGCCCTGCCCTCCCTTTTATAGTCCAATGGGGAGCAGGGATTACAGATGGGAGAAAGAGGAAAAAACCAGAGGGTAGAGAAGGTCCTTCGAAGGAGCCGGGGCTTCCTTTCCCCTTGTTCCTGTTCTGCTAACATGGCAGACTGTGTCAGGGATGGCGTGTTCGCTGATCCTTATAGGACAGTGCCCTGACCTCATTCAGCAAGTGGGTACGTCCCATCCTACACCGGTGGACGGTGCGGCATGCCAGGGAGCCGAGCTATAACCTTACAGGGAGTAGACGGGAAAGTGACCATACGTCCGTCACTGTAGATGATGTGAGTTCCTTTCTGGATTGTAGTGGTTGTCGTATGCTTATGTTAGGATCCGCGTCTGAGGGCTGACGGCGGCGCCCACAACACTGTAAGATAAAAGTCAGAGCCTACAACACCGTTCGGGCTCGGTCAGGCTGGAAAGGGCTTAAAGCGCCCGTCCCATCGTATCCTGATGGTACCTTCCTTCAGGTATGCAGGGTATGGTCCTTGGTACTACGGTTGACTCAAATGTCCTGTCTTACCCTGTGCCCATCATTATAAAGGAGCAGGGCACAGTCGTCGGGCGAGACGGAGCCTGTCTCGAGACGTCGGGCGGGGCAGAGCCAGCCCTCATCCATCGAGCGAGGCAAAGCCAGTCCTCAAACGTCGGACGAGGCGGAGCCAACCCTCGGAGGTCGGGCGAGGCAAGGCCCGTCCCCGGTCGTCGGGCGAGGCGGAGCCAGCCCTCAGCCGTTGGGCGAGGCGGAGCCAGCCCTCAGTCGTCGGGCGAGGCGAGGCCCGTCCCCGGTCGTCGGGCGAGGCGAAGCCAGCCCTTGGCCATCGGGCGAGGTGGAGCTAGCCGTCAGTCATCGGGCGAGGCGGAGTCTGCCCCCAGACATCGGGCGAGGCGGAGTACATCCCTCGGGGTCGGGTGAGGCGGAGCCAACCTTTAGGGGTCGGGCGAGGCGCGGCCAACCTCCGGTCGTATGGACAAGAAGTGCAGTTACGTTCTTGTCCGCTTGAAAGCATCAACGTTTGATGATTATTAGCTTCACCTCATTGGGTACCCCAGTATTAGGCCCCTGACAATATTATTTATGTTTATAAACTTATAGTTATTAGATAGTACAATTGCTTACAAATCATATCAAATTTGTATTATAATAGTTAAAAATTTGTTAGCTAAATTATTAGTCAAAGTTTCTAAAATTTGAATCTTGATACGTGTGTGCGCCTTATAAAATAGAATATATATAGTATTGTAAATCTAAAAACTTTGGTTCCTCAAAAAAAAGAGATGCACAATTATTTTTAGATAAATGGAGTAAGTTATATCTTTTCATGCACTTAGAGCATCTCCAAGAAACTCTTTATATCTTCTCTAATTAACAGGAATAGAGATTTTAGTAGAAAATACCATCTAACAGCCTCTTCAATTGGACATTCAAATATAGATATCCTCTATCCCGGATTTATCGCTAGCCAAAGATGGAGAGCGAGAATGACTCTCTAGACTACGCACAAGATATAGAAAAATTGTTGAAGAATACAAAGATATAGAAAACGATTTTTACTCAAATGACTCTCCAAATGATAATTTAGATTCTAGATTTTAAAAGGCTCTTGACATAATTGGTTTATGTATCGGTCCAACGTGGCTAGTATGTGGGAGCTAAGTCCTCAGGGCAATATTGTCATGTTTAGTTGCTTGCAACTAGCTAGGCTGGACGAGTTATGTGGTGTGAGATAAATTAGGTAAATAAACATAATCATGATATTTATTATATGCAACTATTTTTATTGCTCTTAATTTATCTTATTATCCCTTAATATTGTTTAAAAAATAAGTTAATAAAATTAACGCACACTAATGATGCATTAACAATGTCATTATTTGGGTAATTGCTCCAATAGCGAGCCTAGCTCTGAAGAAACACCCAAAATATGTGTATCTCGGGAGCCAAGCTGAGGAGGGCTTTTTGTACGAGCAGATCTAGATCCAGAGTGCCATACATACAACCAATCATCACAAACCTGCATCACGTGAGCCTGACTCGAGTATATGCAGATACAACCAACCAATCACACCTTTAGATCATTGTAGTGCACCTACGAGCCTACACTTGTTGTATGTCGTTTTATTCAGTTACCAAAAAACCAAACCGAGAAAATTAACATCACACTTGTCGATTTTTCGTTTTGCAGGTGACCGATCGGCTCTTGATTTATGGAAAAACCGAAGTTCATGCGAACAAACCGAACCAAATTATGGGTTTTAATCGATTTCCTACTCATAGACACCACGTGAATGTGGCCAATGTTGTCTCGAGCCCTGCAAAGTAGATGTTCTTCCAGCCGTGGACAATGAAATCCACAACCATGCATGAACTGAAGCAGTCAACATTGGCACTTGGCATCATCGACGATGGATTGCATGAGATCGTTGTATACCTCATTCTACATCTATGTCAGGGTTCTAACCAAAATTAGGTAGATCTTATAATTTACTTAGTGGTTTTAGAAACAATAATGAGAATTCAAGTAAAAAAATCACAACAGTTTTATTGAATTTGGGGTTTCTAAAAATCTCTGAGTTAAAATCCCATTAACATTTATACCGTTTAGATGAGATATTAAAATTCTAGGATTTAAGGGCTGTTTGGATGAACTAGGACTAACAACTAGTCCTATTAGCTCCGATGAGTGAACTAGTGAACTAACAACTAATCCATGACTAGTGAACTAAGAATTAGTCTGTCTGTTTGAATACTTAGGGATTAAAAATTAGTCAACTAGTTATTAGTTCCATGGATCCAAACATGACCTTATTCTATCTGGATTCTTGGGATCCTTTGTATTCAAATGAGACCTTAGACATTTTTTTTGACCTTACACAAAATTCAATCATTTCAATTTTACAACAACTGGTGATGTATTTAACTATTTATAGTCAAATGGAATACCTACATATCATGATGTAGCCCTACCAATCTTAAAATATTTGAGGCTCATTAACTAATTAGATTTGAGTGAAAAAGGGACCAAATTGAATTATTTTTCTAAGACTTAAAAAATGCAAGTGCTCTCGACGTAGCAATAATGTATGCCCTATTTTAAATTAGATATTTTAAAATATATAGCACTTGGAGTTGTACGTGTCACTGAAATAGAATATCTACACTTTGTACGGTGCACATATTAAGTTTAGTGAAATTTAGAGTCTGACTGAGTGATTCTGATTACTAACTCAATTAGATGGGAGAAAATGCATCTGAAAAGGGCAGCCGACTTCGCCACATGCCATTCTCTGGCGGGGTGTATAAGTTGTTGTCGCACCATTTGCGACCAAAAAAGCCCGCCTCATCATAACGGTGGTGGTAGATGTGCCGCGACATCCTTCTAAAAAAAAGTGCCGCGACATCGTTGTCTTGTTGAGCCACGTGGATTAGCACAGGCAAAAGAGTTATTAAATCTAAAAAAATATGTTTTCATTCGACTATGTTAGTTTAAATATATGTTTTTTTTTAAAATAATTTTTTTAGCAACACCACCATGTTTATTCAGCTAGGGGATTGTACATATTATAAACACCATCAGGTGGATTCAAGAACCATACACCCCGCCGCCCTAACTCGGCATAGATCGAGCTAGGAGCTATCCTATGAGCATCGATATTTGAGTTCTTATTCTCATGAACAAACTTGACACTTCGAAAAGTTGTCTTCTTGCATTGATCTTCCGGATAATATGTCCATAGATTTTGAGGTCTCTTTGTTGTATACTCTTAACGACGTTCAGACAGTCACTGCCTAGCCTGAAACTATCAGCCCGTAGATCTAAAGCGAGAGTCAAGTTAAATAAAAAAAACGAAGATGAAGGGAATGGGGTATATGGCATATGGGCCTGTTAACGTTGGTGATGGCCCAGCTAGAGACCAATAAGCATCCCAGGCCCAACCGTTCTATGCGGAACGTGTCCCATGGCCCATGTCCCCCGGGCCTCGTTTGGCTGATTCATTGAACAGTGGATTTTGGATTATTTCGAATGATTCAATAGTGTTCTGTGAGGGAGAATAAGTTAAAACAAGCTGAAACAAGCTGGAACCTAACCAGCCAAACAGTGGATTTTGGATTTTTTTTATGTTAGGTATCCCGGTAGCCAAATAAAACTCATGGCAACATTTCTTGATATATATGATCACTTATATAACACAGCCATTTTTTAAATAGATCGATTACCCCTTTCAGCTTTCTTTAACAAATTTACGTTCTATTTTGCAACAGAAAAAGTCACGTACTGTCGCTTATTAAAACGCTTAAATGTGATATTTCATTACACATGGTCTGGTTCATTTGATCTTCTAATACAGATGTGTGCACTGCATACACGGTCAATTTTCAATCCGTCGGCCGCTTTTGATCCAGCTACAACTTTGAGTGTGGTCAGTCACCGGCTATGATATGCCTAATGAACAATTGACAAATGGCTCTTCGTCTATCTTTTTTAGTACATCTCCGAGAGTCTTTCTTACATACATTCTCTAAATCATTATTTTAAGAGTCATTAAATTTAAATTGTTCTAAATGTATTTCCATCCTCTAACCGTTTTATTATATCTGCTCACCATCTTAGCTAGCTAGAATTCTAAAATATAGAATGACAGTATTGTAACGACCATGTCATTATTGGCTGATTGAAAATGTTATTTCTATTCTTTATAGGACGAATAGAGTAGCTGTACAAGCCAGGCAGTAACCATTGATTCTGAAAACATGAGCTACGGGTGTGTTTGGTTCCCAGGTATAGTTGGCCAACGGGCCGGCCCGGCTCGGCACAGCACGGGCACGGGCCAGGCACGGCCCACACAGTGTTGGGCTAGCACGGCACGCTGTGCCTCTCCAGGCCTCGTGCCTGGCCTTTGGCCCAAGCACGGCACTACGGGCCGCAATTCGTGTCGAACAAGGCAAGCAGCATCCTCACGAGTGTTGTCGTCGTCCTCAGGGGCCAGGCCTGCCGCGATCAGATCGTCGTTGCCGGTGAGCGGCTAAAAGATCTCGTCATTAGCACCGGCCATGGCGCCCTCAACCATGGAGGGCTCTCCAGCACCGTTCCTCAACGGTGCGCGGGGCTACCTTGGTCGCTCTATGCCACAGCTAGAGGACGACACATCGGCTACCGACCTGCGCAAAGAGATGGAGGAGGAGGAAAAGAACAGATCAAAATAGTTCAATCATCAATTGAAGAAGAGGAGGGTTAGGGTTAGAGTTAGGGTTAGAGTTGTACCTACGCAACCGGAGCCCGGTGCCAGAGAAGACGAGGGCCACCCAGAGAAGACGACACACCGGTTAGAAGGATGGCGAGCGGCAGAGGAGGGACATACGGGGACACAAACTCACATAATCACCGAGATCTAGAGGGGAGATAGGGACATGAAGAAGGGAGAGGAGGAGAGGGAGGGGATCAGAAAGGAGGAGTAGGGAGCTGCTCGCCAGTAGCAGGCGGATCGTCGAGGTCACCTCATCGGAGTCGAGGAGGCGAGGGCACGAGGCGAGACGAGAGCGGCGCGGTGGGTCACGGGTGAAATGAACTAGGGTTCGGGGTGAGGGACAGGGCGCCGCGACGTGCCGCTTATATATATGAGGGGGGAGGTGGGGAGCCTTTGGGCCGCTTCGCGCTGGGCCTTAGGGAGGAGGGGGAGTGGGGGACTGGGTGGGGGGAGGCCGGGCCACAGCCGGACCGACCGTTGAAGGTCGTGCCAGCCCACGGACCTGAGCAACGGCCAGGCACGGACTGCTCCCTCGGGCCAGGCCAGCCTAGGCCCGCTGACCATCGAGCCATGCCGTGTTTGAGCCGAGCCAAAATAGTGGGCTCCGTATTGAGTCGCCGTGCCTCGAACTGCATGGACATTTATATTCTGTGGCCAACCCTTAGGCCAGGCTCTAGGAACGCAACATTAGCTAGGCTCCCGCAAGCTAGGGAGGGGCCGTAGCCAGGCCAAGCGGAAACGAGGGGGTTGGGCGTTTTCCCGTAGCCAGGCTTTGGCCCATGCTTGTCTCACCTCCTGGTGATCTGCCACCGCCGCCGCCTAGCTCTAGCCACTTGGCGTCCGCATGGCTGGCCCCGTTGAGCAATGGCGCCCCTCCGCTCAGCCATCTCCGCCCGCCCCCTCATGACCTCGAGATCTCGTGCGTGAAGAGCCGCTCCGCTCCTTCGCCCGCCATCTTCGCTCGGCCCCTCATTGACCTTGGGTGGATGAGAGAGAAAGTTCGAGTGGATGAGGGAGAGAGGAAGCTCAGGTAGATGAGGGAGCAAAGATGGCGAAGATGGAGGTCGAGGAGCTTCCATGGCGGGGTAGTGGGGGTGCTCGCATGTAGTGCGGCTCGATGGAGGTCGATGAGCTTCCATGGCGGGCGGTGGGGCTGCTCACATGCAATGCAGCTCGATGGAGGTTGATGAGCTTCTATGGCGGGCAGTAGGGGTGCTAGCATGTGGTCACTGGTAGAGAACCAAGCTTTACTCCTGGTGGGGAACCCCCTCTAGTCCCGGTTCCCCACCCGGGAGCAAGCATCCGGGACTAAAGGGGGGTCCTTTAGTCCCGGGTCAGGAACCGGGACTAAAGGAGGACATTTAGTCCCGGTGGGTAACACCAACCAGGACTAAAGGTGCCTCCTGACATGCCACGATGGCCGACACCTTTAGTCCCGGTTGGTAATACGAACTGGACTAAAGGTTTTTTTTCTTTTTTCTTTTCTTTTCATTTTTTTGTTTTCTTTTCAAAATAGGTTTTCGAAGTCGTATTGTACGCTGCTAATTATACATTTATACATGCGTATAATATGTTTCGGTTCAAGCACAATGAACGTATTAAATCACACAATTCAAGCATAGAAATATATATATATATATGCATGCATGCATCATATATATATTTACATGCATGCATGCATATGTGTATTTTACATTATATTATTTCATGTGCATATATTACAAAAGATTGCATTACAGTTGGTTGTGACATAACAAGTTTCCTCTCATCCTCTAGCTTGGCTTCAATGGCAGTGTTGGGTCGAAGTAGAACTCGCCCTTGGAATCGATGACCTGCTCATTAAAAAATCCGGCTATAGACTCTTGAATTGCTTTGATTTGATCTTGCCGTATGACCTTTTCCTCCAACCATCGAGTCTACAGGTTTGAATTAAAGGAAAATAAATTAATATATGTACATATATATATATATATATAAAGACATAGTAACACAATCAATAATAATAATTAAATGAATATATAGTGTATTTTTAACATACTTTGAGTCTCTCTGTAGGAGTTCTTTGGGAGACCACCTTGATAAACTTGCAAACATAGTAACCACAGTAGTTGTTCCCCTGTTCCTGCCTTCAGACACCACTTTACGAGAAAAAGATTTGTCATCCAATCTGGTGATCCGGTGAAAGCTATATGTTTAATTAATAAAGATGATGCGATTCAGGGGACTTACTTTCAAAGGGATTACATTCAGTGGCGCTTTGCATTTTTCCATGTGTTGCTTCTCAATAAAGGTTTTCCAAACACTGCCCAATAAAAAATTTGCCACGTCATCAGATATAGTTAATCATCATGTTTATGTGTATATATAGTTGCTAGAGATCCCGAAATTACCTCTAGATAATATCTATCATATCTTGGTAGTCTTGTTGTGGTTTTCTCATCGAGTCATAGATTATCAAGTGACTTTTCACCAGATCGATGTCCATCAATATCCAGTGATTGCTGCATGTGTTTATATGATATAACGCATAACACTCATTAATTAACTAGAATCAACATATGAGCCATTAAGGATGATCGACATGATTAACACTCACTTGAAGTTATAGGGAAAGAGTATATCCTTCTTGTGGCGTTGGTTCACTAAGAAGTTCATGAGGTTACTCTCTGACTCATTCTTCCAATTAGTCTTTGGAGTAATTAGGGTCTTTGAATACTATATGGGGATCAACAAAACCAATTTCATTGCAGCCTTCCTTTCTGAGCTCTATCATTGTAAATCTATATATATATAGTACTTGTTAGGATAATTTATATGCATATACACACATATGATGAGTTTAATAATAGATCGAAAGAATTATTACTTACAGGCAATAGCAGCTAATGATAACTTTGTCCAGAGAGGTCAGGTGGCATAGTTGATGAAATTCTGCAAAGTCAACATACATAACATCATCAGCCACGGAACCAATGTTCGTCTCTAATTCTGACACCAACGCAGAAGTCTCCACTGGTAGACGCCTGCATATACCACTTGTTTAGCAGGTACATTTGCGTCCCCAGATCAGATAAGGCTTGAGGGTTGTATAGACTCTGGCCTAGTACAAATTTTTTCTTCCAAATATCAACCTCCGCCGCACTCTCAATGTTTCCATCACCAAACATCTGGTAAAGGTCGAGACCAGTCTCATCAATAAATTCACCAAGGTGATCCAAATCGACATCCGGAGGTATGTTTGCCTGATGCATTAATCCTAAATTCGAACCATATTCATTACCAACAACTAGCGGGGGATTGATTGGTGCGCTTGTTGTCCTGAGTTGGGCAACTCCTTTCCCTGCCCGCTTCTTTTTCTGTGCCGCCTCAATTGACTTGGTGAGAGTGCGGTCATAGTCCGATAACGTTGATTTGGACGGCTTACGAGATTCCCTGCTGTTGTTGCTGGTAAGAAGTCACCTTTTTTCTTAGAATATCTGGAGCTACGAAGAAGTATAGGTTTCTCCGGGTTTCTCCTTGCTTCTTGATTCATTTTAAGTTTGTCATAGAATCTAGACATGTCTTTTTTATATGCATCAGTTCCTTCTTCCTTCTCTTCAGATATTATTTTGGGAATAGCCCTTGGTTTCACGGTGGCTTTCTTTACAAGGCGGGGACTGGTTCTTTGTTTGAGGGGCTGGCCTCTTGCTAGGCTTCTTGGTAGGCTGGGGGCGGGGGAGGCGTTGGAGACCTCCTTGGAGGTGTTGGCAGCGGCGTTGGAGACCTCCTTGGAGGTGGCGGCTGCGGCGTTGGAGACCTCCTTGGAGATGGTGTGGATGCAAGCCTCGCCTTCCAACACAATGTCATCGTATAGAGCACTATGATGATCTGGCGATTGAACAATTGGATTTAGGTTGGGGGAGGATCTGCTACAAAAAAAGGAATGACATATTATTATGAGCAGATTGTTAATTATTTAAGCCAATACAAATTAATGATGTAGTGTTTTCATCCGCACGTACCTATGGTGAGGTAGTTCAGGAGGAGGTGGAGCCGACATCCCTGGAATGATGATGTAGCGCTTGCGCCATAGAATGAATGTCTTCTCCGCTTCTCCTAGAGTCTTCTCGCCATCACCTCCTAGGAATGTCAAGAGGCAAATCACTAAAACCTTTTTCAGCTTTATCTACCGAGATGGTAGCATATCCTTCTTGGATTATATTCCCATGAATCCTTGGTGTCTTGGTTCGGTCGATAGGATTAACAAGACCGATAGCCACCTTGATTGTGGAATTCTCCTTCGGAATGTGTAGCTCACACGTTGTACAAGGTTCAGTGACGTCATCCACAGGGAAGCGTAGTCCTGTGTCCCCTTGATTTGGTATCTCCGTGGAAGCGTAGCTACTTTTCAACTGAACAGATTGGCTAATGTTGATTCCTGGCTCTGATGCCTGCTTGCTTGCACTCACTGCTATTTGCACTTGCCTTCTGATTTCCTCCTGCACTTCTCGCTTCAAGGTTTTTTTCCCGCTCCTGTGCTTCACGCACCGCTTCCTCCAACCTCTGGAGCCGTTATGCCTCTTCTTCCTTCTTTCTCTGGTGACTTCTGTAGGAAGGTCTGTCCTGAGGGAATCCATGCTCCCACGAGACACTTCCTTTGCCTCTAGTTCGGACCACCATGTTCAATAGTCCCGATGGCGTATGTCAGCTCATCCTTCTCTCTATTGGGCCTGAACGCACCACTAGCAGTAGCTCTCTGAGCATAAAACAATCTTTCTGCTGCTTCTTGCAGTCTTGCACCATAAACGCACTTCCCTATCTCCTGGTCTAGTGTTCCCCCATGAGCTGAAAAACCAATTCTTTGCACGTTCTCCCCACTCGAGTGATTCTGGTCTGATACCCTTGGCAAGAAGGTCTGCTTCCATTTTGTTCCACTTCTTAATGGCAGTCAGGTAGCCACCTGATCCCAAGTTATGGTGGTATGTCTTCTGTTGGGCATTACGTTGGTTCTTTATCACCCGACTCACACCCTCTTCGAAGTCTTGTACTATATAAACTCATCCCAATAGGGCCTCTGCTTTGAGATCGGGCCTGGGACAGTAAAATCTGGTGCTATGTTCTTCTTGACATACGTCGTGTATAGGTGTTTCTTCCAAGTCTGAAACTGGGTGGCCATCTTCTTCATTGCCCAATCCCTAACTCGCTCCTTCAATTCATCACCATCTATTATATCATCATAACCATCTGTTTGGAGCGTGAAATGTACCAAGACATCTTTCCAAATTAACGCCTTAGTCACGATCGGAGACAAAACTGATATGAGGAGCATTGGTCTTCTTCTTCCATTCATGGGTACTAATCGGGAGCCGGTCCCATACAAGGTAACCACAGTGGTGCACAAATTTCATTTTATTCGCCCCCCCCCCCCGGTTCTCCTGTATCCACATTGAACTCCGAGATGATGAAGCGGCCCTCCAATGGCTTTTTGGGACCTCGAACATTTTTACTCTTTGTTGTAGTTGTTGATGTCGATCCAGAGGGCTACAAAACATAAACATTATTTTTAATGTCATGAGCACACATAAGACATATGATAATATATATAGCTAATAATAAAAAATATATACTTGGCCAATATGTTGTTGCTCATTTTGTTCAAGAGCTAAGTACTGACTCCCGTCATCTGCATCCTCTTGCATGTTATTTTTAGCACCATCATCGCCGGCAACTTGAGTGCCAGTGTTGATCAAATTCATCATCAACTCCTCATCCATGTTTCTCGGGTCGGCCATCTAGCTTCAAAAAACAAAACCAATATATAGTACGTCAAATCTTTGCTTACATGCGTAAAATCTACGAACAATATGCATTATTAAATCTTTCCCCTCAATTCGCCATACTAGGGCGAACTGTGTCGATACTAGGGCGAATTAGGGCTATACATAAATGGCCGAGGGCGAATTGCGTCGGTGACTAGGGCGAACCACGTCGGTGACATCAACAGCGCGGTTCGCCCTGGTGTGATTGTTTAGCATTAACGATAACGATAATACGAATGTTGATCAACTAGGCCACGAGAGAGGGCGGTGTGACAAGAGTGGCGGTGCTCCACTCCGCCGTATATATGTCTGTACACATGGGTGAACGAGGGCGGCGGTGCTCCACCGTATACATAGAAACGCATGGGCGAACGAGGGCAGGCGGTGCTCCGCGACATATATATACATGCATATGAATACAAATGACGTATATATACGTGTCGGCGCG
Organism: Miscanthus floridulus; assembly: GCF_019320115.1. Taxonomy (NCBI): domain Eukaryota; kingdom Viridiplantae; phylum Streptophyta; class Magnoliopsida; order Poales; family Poaceae; genus Miscanthus; species Miscanthus floridulus. The sequence goes on along the minus strand of NC_089586.1, from coordinate 66,286,883 downwards.
GTGGCCGGTGTGCTGACGACGATGACTGTGAGGCGGGCCGGCGTGCTGACGACGACGACGACGTGAGGCGGGTCGGGGCGGTGTCGGTGCGTGATGTTGTGATCCTATGTACCATGTGAACCATGTAGTCATTCATCATATGAGAAAATTCTATGCTGATAATGTAAGTATAAGTCATTATGAAATCTAAGTATATGTGTCTTATTGCTAATATAACCATTACTATTTCTGAAATGATAAGAATTTATTTTCTTCTTCTACAGGCGATCTCTGATGCTATAATATAATGTTTGAAGATAGTCTTCCCGAAAAAAATATGTAATGCTCATATTACTTTAGCAATATTAATATATTATATCTGTATATTCAAAGTTCACAAATGAAGAAACGTTGAAGTTTTCCTTCATTGTTTGTAGCCATGCATGCAAGTCCAACCATGCTTACATCATCACATGTGATATTTTTTATAAACTAAAAAACGCTTAGTTTACAAACTGGGTATCCAAATTGAGTTCCTATTTGACCATTATATATCCTACAACAAATCCTTCAAAAAAAGACCCTACATGAATATATTTGGATAAAATTTCGTTAACAAACATTGATCTATGAAGATAGAAAAAATTCTTCTATTGAGCAAAGGCAGTGTTCTAGATTCATCAAACAATGTTCTAGTTTTCGGCCACCGTCTGAGAATGTACAAAGAGATCGACGAACTGATCACCTCGAGCTCGGTAGTGGAGGGCCTCGGGCGCGGTGGAGGCCCTCGGGCGTGGTGGAGGGCCACGGGCACGGTGGAGGGCCTCGGGCGCGGAGGAGGGCGCGGTGGAGGGCCACGGGCGCGCGCGGAGGAGGGGCACGGGCGCGTGCGGTGGAGGCCGCACGAGGAAGAAGAGGGCGGCGGTGTCACGGAAGGCGAATGGATGGCGGCACGAGGAAGAAGAGGGCGGCGGTGTTCGACGAGGAAGAAGACGAGCGGATCGATCTGCGCCAGGCGCTGGAGGTTATATATCAGAGAGAATTACTCCCGGTGCCAGCCACCAACCGGGAGTAAAGATCCTTTACTCCCAGTGCGTGTTACCAATTGGGAGTAAAGGTATACCTTTACTCCCGGTTGGTAACACCGGGAGTAAAGGTATACCTTTACTCCCAGTTGGTAACACGCACTGGGAGTAAAGAGTTTTTTTGGCAGGCCATGAAACTGTAGCCCACCTTTACTCCCGGGTGGGCTTCTCACCCGGGAGTAAAGGTGGCCTGCAGTTTCGTTTCCCGCCTGTTTTGAGCAGACTTTTTTAATAGAAATATGGATTTTCTTGTTAAATACATAGTAAATTAAATAAAAGGCATAAAATTATTTTGTTAAAAATATGGATTTTCTTTTTCTTTATTGCACATAGGAAAAATCTATAACCTAACTTTTTTATTTTTTGTTACAATTATAAAACATAATGTAACTAATATTTATTATTTCGTTAATGCAAAAATGTAGTGTTTAATTAAAATTATTAAAACTATTGGTTTTGGACAGGAAATTTGTTTTCACATCATTTTAACGTTAATATTTTAATTTTTCATCACTCAGTATCCTAATTTACCTTTTTGAGAGAGAAATCCCACCAAATCAAACATTGATTTAATTTAAAACATGACATAATAAACATCTGAATTCACAATTATTACATAATATCTCAAACACACACTACATTAAATCACTATATCATCAAGTGGGCACAGCAGTGAACTTCTTCTTTACGTATGTCCCTTGGTTATGATCGCTTCGTAACCATGGAGTGTCCTCATCATTTACCAAGATGCTAGGGTCTTTGTTCACTTTGAAGGGCGGAATTCAGTCATCCTTTTCATAATCTTCTGACATGTCCGACTTGTCCTCAATTCCCACGATGACTCTTTTCCCTGAAAGAACTATGTGGCGCTTTGGCTCTTTGGTTGAGTCATTATCGTTTTTCCCTCTTTTTGGTTTGGTAGACATATCATTGACATAGAACATCCTGATTCACATCCTTAGGCAAGGATGAATGGTTCGTCTTTGTACCCAATATTACTAAGGTCTACTGTTGTCATTCCATACTCGTTGTCTACTGTTACCCCACCTCCGGTCACCTTGACCCATTGGCACTTGAACAATGGGATCTTCAAAGTAGGTGCATATTCTAGTTCCCATATTTCATCTATGCGTCCATAATATGTCTGCTTATTCCTATTCGGGTCTGTGGCATCTATGCAGGACACCACTATTTTTGTTGGTACTCCTTTTATCTTGGGCTACTAGTGTAGAATATGTTCCCATTTATCTCGTACCCTTTGTATGTGACGATATGCCATGATGGTTGCATAGCCAATAAATACAGTTGCTCATGGATGCTCTCATCACCTTGACATTTTTTTCGCAACCAACCGCCGAAAGTTTCTATGTGCTTACGCGTAATCCAAGCTTCAGTCTTCCCTGGAAACTCGGATCGTAAGAGATCCTTATGTGTCTCAATATACGGATCTACCAAAGAGGAGTTCTGTAGAACTGTGTAGTGCGCTTTATTGAAATAATCATCATCCGTACCAATATATGTTTTCCTCCCTAGTGTCCCCTTTCCGCTTAGTCTCCCCTCATGTCTCGATTTAGGAACACCAATCGAGTCAAGGTCGGGAATAAAGTCAACACAGAACTCAATGACCTCTTCTGTTCCATAGTCCCTTGGCGATGCTTCCTTCTAGGCGAGCACGGTTGTGAACATATTTCTTCAGGACTCCCATGAATCTCTCTAAGGGGAACATGTTGTGTAGGAACACAGGACCGAGAGTGAAAATCTCCTTGACTAGGTGAACTAGGAGGTGTGTCATAATATCAAAGAAGGAAGGAGGGAACACCAACTCAAAGCTGACGAGACATTGAACCACATCATTCTGTAGTTTAGCTAGATCAGTTGGATCAATTGCCTTCTGAGAAATTGCATTGAGGAATGCACATAGCTTCATGGTGGCTAGACGTACATTTGGAGGTAGAATTCCTCTTAATGCAACTGGAAGTAATTGCGTCATGAGAACGTGACAGTCATGGGACTTTAAGTTACAGAATTTCTTCTCTGGCACATTTATAATACCCTTTATATTCGAGGAGAATCCAGATGGTACCTTGATGTTGTTTAAGCATTCAAACATGATTTCCTTCTCCTCTTTGCTTAGAGTGTAGCTAGCAGGACGTAAGTAATGGCGTCCATCATCTGTCTTCTCTGGATGCAGGTTGTCTCTTTCTCTCAAACAACGCAGGTCCTGTCGTGCTTCAAATGTGTCCTTAGGCTTTCCATACACACCCATAAAGCCTAGCAGGTTTCACACAAAGATTCTTCGTCAGGTGCATCACGTCGATCGAGCTGCGGACCTCTAGGACTTGCCAATAGGGTAGGTCCCAAAATATGGACTTCTTCTTCCATATGGGTGCGTGACCGTTAGCGTCTTTCGGAACAGGTTGGCTTCCATGTCCTTTTCCAAAGACGACTTTCACATCATTGACCATATCGAGTACATCCTCACCTGGTTCGGTTGCGAGGCTTGGTCAGGTGGTCTGCCTTCCTCTTTAAAATGCTTGCCTTTCTTTCTTACGGGGTGATTTGCAGGAAGAAATCGACGATGGCCAAGGTACACGACCTTTCAACATTTTTTCAAGAATACACCTCTAATATCACCGAAGCAGTGTGTGCATGCATTATATCCCTTGTTTGACTGTCCTGAAAGATTACTTAGAGCAGGCCAATCATTGATTGTTACGAACAACAATGCTCGCAGATCAAAGTGTTCCTATTTGTACTCATCCCACACACGTACACCTTCTTTATTCCACAAAATGAGAAGTTCGTCAATAAGTGGTCTTAGATACACATCGATGTCATTTCCAGGTTGCTTCGGGTCCTTGGATGAGCACAAGCATCATAATGAACTTCCGCTTCATGCATAACCAAGGAGGAATGTTGTAGATACTTAGAGTAACAGGCCAAGTGCTATGACTACTGTTCTGCTCTCCAAAAGGATTGATACCATCTGTACTTAAAGCAAACCTTAAGTTTTTTATGTCATTTGCAAACTCCGGGAATTCTCTGTCGATTGCTCTCCACTAGGACCCATCAGCAGGGTGTCTCAACATATTGTCTACCTTACTGATCTTCTTTGTGCCATCGCAACAATTTTGCATGTTCTTTGTTTCTAAACAGACGTTTCAAGCGTGGTATTATAGGAGCATACCACATAACCTTGTCAAGATTTTCTTATGCGGACGTTCGCCCTCAACATCACCAGGGTCATCTCGCCTGATCTTATACCGCGACGCATGACATACCGGGCATGCATCCAATTTCTTGTACTCTTTGCCATGGTACAGGATGCAGTCATTAGGACATGCATGTATCTTCTCTATTTCTAGCCCCATAGGACAGACAACTTGTTTTGCTTCGTAGGTAGTGGCGGGCAATTCATTGTACTTCGGAAGCATCTTCTTTTGGATTTTTAGTAACTCTCTAAATCCCTTGTCAGATACACCATTCTTTGCCTTCCATTGCAGCAATTCTAGTGTGGTTCCCAACTTTTTCTGCCCTGCATCACAAGTTGGGTACAACAATTTCTTGTGATCTTCTAGCATCCGCTCGAACTTGATCTTCTCCTTTTCACTTTCACATTCTCTTTGTGCGTCACGAATGACCTGAGAAAGATCATCAGCCGGCTCATCTTCTGCGGCTACCTCTTCTTCAGCTTCTCTCCATTGCAGTATCATTGAAGCACGCACCATCGGGAATAATATCATTGTCGTCCCATTGTTCTTCTTCACCTTCTTCCATTACAACACCGGTTTCTCCGTGCTTTGTCCAACAAATATAGTTTGGCATGAAACCTGACTTGAACAAGTGTGAATGAAGAGTCCTTGAGCAAGGATATTCCACCGTATTCTTACATATGGCACATGGGCAGCACATGAAACCGTCACGTTTGTTTGCCTCGGCCGCACGTAACAAAGAATGTACACCGTTCAATGAACTCTTGGGAGCGGCGATCAGCATTATACATCCAATGACGGCTCATCTGCATTACATGACATAAATATCATATTAAAACCTAGATCATAATTAATTATTTATACAACATGCGTGCCACCACAAAAGATACAAATTTATGAAAGCATCGCTACAATGTAGACAATCCCAACTACCACTAAAAGAACTAAAGCTAAAATACATTTCAGGAGCACAAGGATTTCGCGACCAATCTCAACTAAAATAGACAGATCCCCCGATTGTGCAACATCTTTGGGCTTCTTCGGCTGGATCACTGCCTCATTAGCCGCCGTATCTGCCTGTTGTGCAAGATATTTTTGCACGAGTTCAACATACTCTTCCTCCCAGTAGAAGCCTGAACATCGTCCACTGCCATCTCACTGAAATTAAAACAAAAAATTAGAACTTTAATCACAACCATCATGAAAATAGGTATAAACTAATCATAATCATTAAATACGATAAAATAACTCACATTGCTGATCCGGACACTTGTAGAAGATACGATCCTTGTTGGGACCCTCCTTCTTCACTCGGTACTCCATCACAATCTTCGTCTCATCACGACACTTGCCGCATGGAATGAGAGGGAGGCCCGGCCTAAGTCGCTTTGGAAACCCATGAGAGGCCGAGGACCCGAAGCAGTTGCCATCTACTCTCTATACTCATTTTTTAATACACTATAAATTCTCCTTTTATAAACAAATAAAATTAAGAAACTATAAAATTATCTAGATCTCTATACTCATTTTTAATACATTATAGCTCAAAAACATATTTTAATAAATAACCATCCGTACTAGTTGACCTTGCTTACGTGATCATCTCGACGAGCATTTCTCCACCGGACGGCACCGTACTTGGTCAAGGAAGAGCTCCGATTCTATGAGGAAGGGAACACGGTCTTCCACGACCGTTGTCGCTCTCCCTCGTAGAATCAAAGCTCCTCCTTGATATCCGTTACCGCTCGGCAGAGAACATGATCGCCGAGATGAACACGGTCCTGCAAGTTCAACTAATACGGATTTTCTATAATTTTCTAACTATTTTCTAAGTTTATATTTATATATACTACGTTTAGGTACGGTGATTGACAGACTACTGCGACGATATCAGGACATGTGAATAAATAACCATCCGTACTAGTTGACCTTGCTTACGTGATCATCTCGGCAAGCATTTCTCCACCGGACAGCACCGTACTTGGTCAAGGAAGAGCTCCGATTCTACGAGGATGGGAATACGGTCTTCCACGACCGTTGTCGCTCTCCCTCAGTAGAATCAAAGCTCCTCCTTGACGTCCGTTACCGCTCGGCAGAGAACATGCTCGTCGAGCTTGAACACGGTCCGCAAGTTCAACTAGTACGGATTTGCTATAATTTTCTAACTATTTTCTAAGTTTATATTTATATATACTTTAACCTTCTTTCATGTAAATATGCAAGCTTGAAGTGATTTTGAGCTCAAATTGCTTACAAATGAAAAAAAACCACAATAAAGAACCATAAATATATATAGTGAACAAAATGGCATAAGAAAATGGTGAAAAATGAGAGTATGAGATTGGTAACCTTTACAACTGAAGAATCGACGGAGGAATCGAAGAAATCGACTGGAGGAATCGAAGAATGGATGGAGGAACAATGGAGGGAGGGAGGAAGCAAGAACACTAGTGCAGTGAGCTTCAAAATATGCTGAGCTCGGGCTCAGGGAGGAAGAAGGAGACGGCCGATATATAAAGGGAGAACATTTAGTCCCGGTTGGTGGATCCAACCGGGACTAAAGGTAACTTTCCAACCCCGAGGCGCAGCCACGGCCCGGGAGTAGACTTTTACTCCCGGTTGGATCCACCAACCGGGAGTAAAAGTATACCTTTAGTCCCGGTTGGTGGCTCCAACCGGGACTAAAGGTCCCTGCCACCTCTGTCTGGCGTAGTAGCCGTTGGGCAGGGACCTTTAGTCCCGGTTGGAGCGTCCAACCGGGACTAAAGGTATTTCTAGTCCCGGGGGTAAAAAATTCCGGGACTAGAGCCCATTTTGATCGAGGATCAAAGGTCTGTTCTCTACTAGTGGGTGCGGCTCGATGTAGGTTGACGAGCTTCCATGGCGGGCGGTGGAGAAGCCCCGCGTGGTGTTGGCGCGTCGGCGAGCTCGCCAGCGCTCGGAGACAAAGGAGACGGAGACAAGTGGGAGCTCTCCTGTCCGGGCTCTATCAATGGTGGTGGCCGCCCCGGCCGGGGCGGATTTGAACCCACGGAGCCATCCTCCCCCAAGGTCCGCGTCCTTGTCGTCGTGAGCGGCGGTGCAGAGGATCGATTGAGCACAAGGTTCGCCGTCCATGGTGCTAGCCTGCTGCAACCTGTGTCCGTGTTGGGCTGCTGCAGTCCCTCCCACGGCGTTTGTGCAGTGGTGCTCTCGGTGCTCACAACCTGTTTGGTAAAATGCTTGAACCAAAGAAGGTGGTGGTAAGTTCACTAATGCAAAGATGAGGTGGATGCACCCGAATAAGCCTGGCAACCAAACAAGATCTAACCAATCCAGCCTTACCTATAGGAGAGCAACCAAACCAGTGGCATTTGCATTGGTTAAATCTGAGTAGAGCTAGTCTGGCTTGTGTTGGTGTGTTCCTTTTTCTTATCATCGGTGCTGCGTGCTGCTCGGCTTTCCGGCTGAGGCTGGCTTGTAGTAGTTCCTGACCAGGGCACGTGGAATGAATAATGCATGGCATCGTGACTGGTACGGGACAAGGGCACGTGGAATGAATAATGCATGGCATCGTGAGTGGTACGGGCAGCAACCACCTCGTGCACTACAAACTCTGAACGAAAAGCGGAAGCTGCTATGTCAATTTTTTTTTTCTAGAAAAGGGAAGGAAGGAAAGCTGCGACCGAATACCAGTCACGCGAACTCACGATAGGCGGCGATGTCGACCCAAAGGTCTAGATGCCGTGTCGCACTTGCGAGATGTTCCGGGTCCTCGTCCGGTCCTGTCTACGGAGCAGTGTCCACCTGACCTGGACGTGCGGGCCGCCTCGCCCAAGTTTTTGGCTGCCAGGTTTAGGTTGACGGTTGACCTTCCGGAAACTGCTTTGCGTTGCGAGTTGCGACCGACGACGGTTCTACTCTCGTCGCGCTCGTATCGAAGCCGCGACAACGCGCGTACGGGCGTACTCCTAGGTGTCATGCTTGCGGATTTGGTAGAGTGCGCCGCTGCTTCGCACTTGGCGGCCACAGAGGCATGGAATGGAACCGTGGGGTGGGGAGGAGGAATTTTCCGTTCGGACTTGGGTCCCAGCCCCCCCGGCCCGGACACGAGTTGGAATGAATAATAATGATTTCTTGGTAAAGCGGTCCTCATGCCATTTTTATTTAATTTACTAATAACAAATATAGCAACGAAAAAAACTATCAAACATTTCTAAAAAAAATAAAGATACAATACCTATTTATATTTTACTCTTTCTGTAAATTTTAAATATTGTAATTTTATTTTCTGATGACCAATGATAGCTATAATATAAGGTAATATAGAAAATAATATGCTAACGTCCTGTTAAATCTGTATCAAAATTTAAATACAATCTTAATATATTTCTCTCATTATAAAACACAAATATTTACTCGTAAATATATTATAACTTTGATTTTCATACTATCCATATATCAGTATAGTTAAATATTAAGTTTTGTGGCTTCTTTTGAAGACCCATAAAAATCTTCAATTCTAATCTTTGATTAAAGGTGGCAACGAGTTAGCTGCTAACATGTTAAGAATTGGTTTGCTGATGGTTATGACAGGAAACCTCTATCGACGACAGTGCTCACCGGTGATTGCACTGGTACATAAGTTATGCGTACAACTTGAAGATACATTTATTTAGATTGAATTGGACAATAAACTATTTAAGATTTTAATTATTGGCTTGATTAGTTGGACCATCGATTGATCATGTTCTAATATGAGTTTTTTCTGATCAAAACTATATCAACAATTGGATGGTTAAAATCTTTATTCCTTAGAGAATGGTCAATAGATCAAAAGCATGTAATACATATTTATCGTTTGTCAGTCGTTTCACCTTTAAGAGAAAAAAAATCAAAACGAAAAGTATTCGAAATGAAAAGTATGAAAGGAAAAAATCAAGGAACCGTAACCGAAACAACTGACTAAAAATCTAGGAATCGGTCAGAAGAAAACCGTGCGATAGACGGAATCAATGAAACAAAATCCTAAAACCGGAAAAAAGAACAAACTAAGCACATGAAATAGAATAGAAACAAAAGAAATTGATGAAGCGAATGGAACTAAAAAACTTAGAAATAGATATATACCAGCAAAAAAATCCAAAAGAAAAAACAAAGTAGATGGAATGGAATAGAAAAAATAAATTAAGAAATATGACAAAACTAAAAAGTAAATTTTCAATAATATTAGAAAGTGTACACAGTCATGATTCGCGGTGGAGAGAATATATATGTTGGGAACTCTTTGAAGTGATGAAAGAAAAAAAAATTCACTCATTGATATTAGATAGATAGATAGATAGATAGATAGATGTATAGAAATAGATGTAGTCTTATAGATATAGACATAGTATGTTGGGAACTCTTCTAGGTAACGAAAGAAGATAGATAAATAAATAGATAGATAGATGTATAGAAACAAGTGTAGTCTTATAGATATAGACATAGTATGTTGGGAACTCTTCTAAGTAACGAAAGAAGAAAATTCACTCTTTACTATTAAATATAGATATAGATATAAATAGTTATTATAGAGTAGAGATATAGATATGATAGATAGATAAACATAGCCAGTGAGTACACTATGGTAAACACATTATAAAAAACTCTTTATATCCTTTTCTAATTGTTAAAAGTAGACATTTTTATTGAAAAGTTATCCTCCAAATCCTTTTTAATTAGATCATTGAATATTACCATATTATATTTCAAATTTCTCGTTGGCTAAAAATAGAGAGCAGAGTTAGCTCTCTAGAGGACATAGAAGATATATAAAAGAGCTTTTAGAGAGTAAAAAAAATATAAAGATCAATTTTTATTTAAATAACTCTTTAAATAATAATTAAAAATGAATTAAAAAAACCGTTTGAATCCTTGGAATTGAATTCATTATAATAATTATAATTTAGGCATAGATTAGTTAAGCTAATATAGTTATATATGAAATATATTTGTATATTTATTGTTAGGCATACAAGGGACATATTTATATATTGTATTTCTATTATAGAAAAGTGAGTTGAAGAGTGTGCTATAAGTTGAAGAGTAGAATTATAGCATAATAATTTATAGAATCCATTTTTATCTCTCACTCTGTAAATTTGAGATAGACTTATTTATATGCTTAAAAAGTTATAAAATATCAAATTCTAAGTCAAATAGTTTAATCGATTAACGGCCCCTCTACAGTCTTGAAAGACGAAGGAAACAAAACAACGGGTCCACGCAAAAAACCGAGGGCTTCGGACGGAAATACGGAGAACTCCGGACATTGATGGATCTGCATCCGCTACCGCCCCCCGCCTGCGCGTTCCTGGTGGCGCACCCAGATCGGATCCCGTTTCTTTCCCCTCGCACAAGCTGAACCTCCCTTGAAATACTACCCCCCCATCTCCATCGCCGCCTACCCCGCTCAGCCATTCGCCGCCAATTTCCCTTGCAATTCCCGTAGCCTCCCCTCCCGCGCGCATCGATCATGTCGGCCTACTGCGGAAAGTACAAGGGTGCGTACAATCATCACCTCCTCTCGTTCGTTCCTTGCTCATATGCTTCTGTTGTTGTTCGCTGTACTGTGTGGTGCAGATCTGCTAATCGTTCGCTGTGGTATTCTCAGATCTAGCTAACCTATCCTGTGTTGATGGATATGCCAATGATTGATAGAGCTTTTTTTCTAGATCCTTTTGGGCGTAGGATTTGTGCAAATTTGCTAGGGTCCGCGCAGTCTGCTATGATGGGTATCGTCTACCTGCATAGCTTTAGGGGCTTCGTGGTTTGTTGAAAGGGCATGTAGTGTGCCTTTATGATGCAATTTGTTATGGGATTTGCTGATTTTTATTCAGATCCATGCGGTATGTAATGCTTAGCGGTATGTGTCTGCCTAGTTTTTATGTGTCTCCATCATGGTGGATACAATACATATTAGTATCATAATTATCAAATTAGCTTGCTAGCATTTGCTCGTGGTTTGTGGTCTAGATTCAAATGACATTACCTGGTTGTTGTTGTTAAAAATATATATGCCTTTTTCCACTGTGTCATTCTTGTTTTCTAGAATGGAGCTATGCAAAGACGTCGTTGTCTTCATTATTAGTCACATCTGTGAAGAAAATACTCTTGGGATATATATTGTGTTAATTTATTCTCAATTTGGTTGGTCACAATGTTACACAGTTTTATGTTTCAATAGTTCTGGAGAGTTATACTTCCAGCACGTCAGTGTTAGCTAATATATATTTGTTACATGAACCATGTTTATTGATTGTGATCTGAGTTATCAATATGTACTGCTTGTTAGCTAAACATATTTGCTGATTGTTTTGCAGATGAGCTCATCAAGAACTGCCGCATACATTGGCACCCCTGGAAAGGGTATCCTTGCTGCTGATGAGTCCACGGGCACCATTGGCAAGCGCCTTTCAAGCATCAATGTCGAGAACATTGAGGAGAACCGCCGTGCCCTCCGTGAGCTGCTCTTTTGTGCCCCTGGTGCCCTCCAGTACCTCAGCGGTGTGATCCTCTTCGAGGAGACCCTCTACCAGAAAACCAAGGATGGCAAGCCCTTCGTCGATGTCCTCAATGAGGGAGGTGTGCTCCCTGGCATCAAGGTTGACAAGGGCACCATTGAGGTTGCTGGCACCAACAAGGAGACCACCACCCAGGGCCATGATGACCTTGGCAAGCGCTGCGCCAAGTACTACGAGGCTGGTGCCCGCTTTGCCAAGTGGCGTGCCGTCCTCAACATCGGCCCTAACGAGCCATCACAGCTTGCCATTGACTTGAACGCCCAGGGTCTTGCTCGCTACGCCATCATCTGCCAGGAGAACGGTCTGGTGCCAATTGTTGAGCCTGAGATCCTTGTCGATGGGCCACATGACATTGAGCGCTGTGCCTATGTCACGGAGATTGTCCTTGCTGCCTGCTACAAGGCCCTCAACGAGCACCATGTCCTCCTTGAGGGTACCCTCCTGAAGCCCAACATGGTCACCCCCGGCTCCGACTCCAAGAAGGTGGCTCCTGAGGTGATTGCCGAGTACACTGTCCGTGCCCTCCAGAGGACTGTCCCTGCTGCTGTGCCCTGCCATCGTCTTCCTCTCTGGTGGACAGAGTGAGGAGGAGGCCACCCTAAACCTGAACGCCATGAACAAGCTCAACACCAAGAAGCCGTGGTCCCTATCCTTCTCGTTCGGCCGTGCCCTTCAGGCGAGCACCCTCAAGGCCTGGGCTGGCAAGGAGGAGAATGTGGAGAAGGCCAGGGCTGCCTTCCTCACCAGGTGCAAGGCCAACTCAGAGGCCACCCTCGGCACATACAAGGGTGACGCTGCTGCCGGCGAGGGTGTCTCGGAGAGCCTCCACGTGAAGGACTACAAGTACTGAGCTGCCTCTCGTTCTGGACCCCTGAGTCTGCTTGCGTTTAGGTTGAGTGCTTGCCCGTCAGAGTCCAATTGTTGGACATCATCGGAACTTGGTTTTAATAATCCTGAACTTTGCTTGCCCATTGTGGTGATGGTTGCTTACTTTTTATATTCATGTATTGAATAGTCTTTTTGGTGTTAATCTTGTGTAATCTGGTCGTACTGATGGTAAATCGATCAGCCACGTTTTGTTCTATCCGTTGCTGTAATATGCTGGTTATGTTATTATTGGTACATGTCAAAACAAACTACATGCTTAGTTGGCCGATGTGCATGGGTTCTGCAATGTGCACTGACATATTTGATGTGAATTATGATGACTCCAGAGCTTTGTTATTAGACACTTATTGTTGTGAACAAATCAACCAATTGTCTCGGTGAGACGTGATGGTTTCTGATCATATGCTTGTGTTGCGTTGTCTCTCTTTTTGTGAAGCACGGTTTTACCTGGAGGTTTGTCTCTGTATTTTACTACTATATATATGTTGAACATGGTTCCGTCGTTTGTATTTACTTTTTTTTTTGATAGGCGGTCGTTTGTATATTTACTACCATGTTGGACATGTTCCGTTTGCGTTTCCTCCCTGACCGCGCGAAATCATTCACAAACAGAACTATACTATACTATATAATTGCTGTGCTGTGTCTAGCTATACGACACTGTTACAAGAGCGGACTTTGGTAACAACTCTGTAAGGCTCCGTTCTATTCCAGTTCATCAACGCTATATAAATTAGTGAACCAATCCAATCAGGAATCATTCCAGGCACTCAATCTGGAGTAACCGAACACGCCCTAAGTCTGTATATAAGTTTGTATACATGCATCATTCATCTGATATATCCTGATTAAATGGAAGTTAGGTAAACTTACATGCTGCGGCAAAGGACGATGGGAGGAACGGAACGGCTAAATTCTGAGGGCTAAAAGCGTGATAGATAACCCATCATCAAATCAAACAAGTGGATCCCGAGAGGGGAGGCCAGAAGAGTAATCACATCTAGAAATGGCTCGGTTCTTAGAAAGGTAGCTGACCTGCTAGACCCGGGTACAGGAGCCAGAAGAGTAATCACATCTAGAAATGGCTCGGTTCTTAGAAAGGTAGCTGACCTGCTAGACCCGGGTACAGGAAGTTGGGATACTCAGCTGATCCGGGATATATTTGTGAAAGAAGATGCGGATATTATCTTGTCAATTCCTGTCTTTGAAGGTATGGTAGATACAGTAGCCTGGCATGACGATGCAAAAGGATGCTTCTCTGCGAAATCCGCATATATGCTAGCGATCAGGAAGCGGGACCATTTAAAGAAAGGATCGACGGAATATCGTCGGTAATCTTTCGACAGATATGCTACGAAGGTAGATTAATTAGTAGAGATATGCGTAATCAAGAACAAGAAGACAATAAAGACACAAGAGTTAGATAGGTTCGGACCGTCTGCACGAGTAATACCCTACTTATGTGATCTGTTGGTGTGTATTGACTATCGTATGATATTGCGTGTATGATTGGATGTGGGATGGGGCATGCCGACTAGGGGACCCCTGCCCCTCCTTATATACTCTGGAGGGATATGGTTATAAGAAAAGTATCCTAATCCGTTATACGGCAAGTATTAGATTACAATATCTATAGTATCCGATCAAATCTTCTAGATGTCTTGCAGTGTACGCTGAGCAGTGCCGTGCGCCGCAAGTCTTGAATCTTGTTGGCTGGACCGTCCCTAACCGTGCGGCCCATGTCCCATGCCGTGGGTACCTGGGGTTATACCTCACACAGCTAGTCCCCGAGCGCCTTGTATCCTTTGAGCAGCGCCGTCTTGAACAAGTCTGGCCAGTTTGACGTGAAGCCGGCCAGTTTAACTGGTGATCCGAGTAGTAGAAGTCGAAGCCGACCAGTTAAACTGGTGACCTGGGCGATGAAAATCAAAGACGACCAGTTTAACTAGTGACCTGAGCGGTGAAAGTTAATACCGACTAGTTTAACTGGTTAGGAGACCTCGTACTTAGCCAAGTAAGGCTTGCCAGAAGGTTGTAAGAGGCTCAAGATAAAATTTAAAAATTCTTCCCCTTATGAGAAGTGTAGCCACTTAGACTCCAGTCAATAAGAGGGTAAATCAAGAAATAAGTACTACATTCACCGCCAGGTGAAGTGTAGCCACTTAGTCCACGAGCTTACTGGAAGATGAAGAATGAATCTTGAAGTAGGGTCAAAGAAAAGAAGTCTAAAAGCTTACCGACGTCATCTGACATGCGCATATCAAGACCCTAGACGTGCTGTCCAAGATCAGCACCCTGATCCGAATAGCATGAAGCGGCGTGATAGCACACCGATGAGACATAGCAAGGACCCGGTCGCCAAGGAAGTCCCCAGCTTAACTGGCGACTCTTGCACGAAGAATCCGAACGCAAGTCTCCAGCTTAGCTGGCAATGAAGCGATGAACAATCCGATTAGTTGGTTGCGAAGAATCAAGCACCGAGTAGCCAAACCAACTAGTCGGTGGCGAAGTGAGCGCCGAGTAGAAGTGAACGTCGAATAGTCCGACCAACTGGTCGGCGACGAAGTCCATGAACCTAGCGGTCCGACCAGTTGATCGACGGAGAAGTCCAAAGGTCAGGTGGTGCGACCACCCGGACGATGATCCTGTAATAAATATGTAGAATGAGTATTACATAATGTAAAAATAAATATATGAACTCGACGATGAAGACAGCAGAGCGGAATAGATAGACATTATGTTTGGTATGAAGTGTTCATATTTTAAATATGAGTAACTTCCTATCAGTTAGTTCTGTATCGCATCACTAGCCCCGACTAGCCCATACTCCATAGCGTAGAGTGCTTAGCACCTGTTTACACGTAAGACCACAGGCGTCGCCGAGGAGCCACTGCCGACCACCCATAACGCAGAGGGCTGACGCGCGTGCACATGTAGGAGTGAGATCGAGAACATGGCTATTTCTAATAATGCAAGTGAGAACGTGGTTGATCGGCGAATTGATGAAGAATATCTTAAATATATTGTAAACATTAAGTTTTCTTTTGGAGGTGTGTTTATATTTAATATAAACTGCCCCGAGCTGTTAGTTTGTTGGTTGAGCTCCCCAGACTCGGCTAGCCCGTAAACCATAACGCAGAGCGCTAGAGCTCGTGTACATGTAGGAAGACAAGCGTCATCGAGGAACCGCTGTCAACCACCCATAACGCAGAGGGCAGGCGCTCGTGCACGTGTAGGGAGAAGCCAGAGACAGTGCCGTCTCTAGAGAGCACAAGCGTAAACGTGGCTGTTCGGGGAGCCGTTGAGGCGAAAGTGTATGTCATCTTTAAGATGGTATACATGGAGAAAAGTCGTTTGGAGAATAATCATGTAGAGAATAGTATGAAGAAACATCGTGGCGAAAACTTTATTAAATATTCATATATAAAATGGTACTTATCTTTAGACATAACGTCTGGTTGGGCGGTGTATGGCGTTATCTGGTCGACGAATTTGTCCCTTAGGGCATCCTAATGGATGGTGACCGTATCCCTTGGAGTTTGCCGATCGCTTCCGATAGATCGGAACCGGAAGGTGGTCGGCGCCGAACCAGAGTGGTCAGAGCCAATTCCGTGAGAGAGAGAGGCAGTCGGCGAGCTTTTGGCCGACCTGATCGATGGATGCGATCAGATCGTCGTTGTCGACCTGCTTCCTCGAGTAGCGGGGCAGTAGGCGGCGAGTTGTTGGTGAAGACGACCTCGGAGGCGGTTTTGAGATCGGATCTGCTGTTGCAGGTGTTGACGTGGTCGACGCAGAATCGATCTGCATCGGCTTAAAGATCTCTCCTTCTCGGTCAGCCTTGACAACCCAAGAGATCGATCCGACCGTAAAGATCTGTCCGGACTTTGGAGAGGACGAAGAGCCTAAAAAGTGTATCATCTTGTTCGTCATGGAAACAGCATGCACACTCCTACCTGACGCGTCAACTATCGACGGAATATCATCGACAGTCCTCCGAGGGGTATCCCACAAATGTAGATTGATCGGCAGATGTGCACGTAATCAAGAATAAGAAGGCAACAGAGACACAAGAGTTGGACAGGTTCGGGCCATCTGCATGATGTAATACCCTACTCATGTGGTCTGTTGGTTTGTATTGGCTATCATATGATATTACGTGTGTGATTGGATGTGGAATGGGGCATGCCAACTATGGGACCCCTGCCCCTCTTTATATACTCTAGAGGTGTCGACAGAATATCGTCGACAGTCCACCGAGGGGTATCCCGCGATGGTAGATTGATCGGTAGAGGAGCATGTAATCAAGAACAAGAAGGCAATAGAGACACACGAGTTATACAGGTTCAGGCCGTCAGTATGACGTAATACCTTACTCCTATAGTCTGTTGATTTGTATTAGCTATCATATGATTTACGGTGATTTTGTAGGGGGTCCCTGCCTGCCTTATATAGTCCGGGGGGCAAGGTTACAAGTCGGTTAGATCTGAGAGATAACCGGAAAGTAATAACAGATTACAAGAAACATGGGATCGTACACATCCTATCAGATCTCATAATATCTTCAGGATATCCTCCCCGTGCCTTGCGGGAGGCGCCGAGCAGAATCGTGCCCCGCAAGGCTCCTTCTCGTGGGCTGGGCCGCCCCTGGAGGCATAGCCCATGTGGCTTGCCATGGGTATCCGGGGTCGTACCCCCCACAGCTAGTCCCCGAGTGCCTTGTACCCGTTGAGCAACGCCGTCTTGAACTTTTCCGAGCAGGTGCGAACAAAAGCCGAGCTGTCCAAATCATGGTCCGACCACCATAATAAATCGTCGAGTAGTTGTGAGCAGCTGCCGAGCAGCGAGCACCATCGCCGAGCAGTGTGTTCCGAGCACGGCTTGACATAAGGGTGTAAGGAGCTCAATTCCAAAATTGAAAATTCCTGCACGGTAAAATGAAGTGTGCCCACTTAGAGTCCGACCACGAGGTTAAAGATACCTTGATTTAACTTTTAGAGGCTCGGAGTCTTTCAGAAGAAACAAGCACATTTACCGCAAGGTGAAGTGTGCCCACTTAGTCCTCGAGCCTGATAGTAGGTGACATAGTCACGTGGTGCCAGGCTCAGAAAATAGTAAACCAGCCGAGCAGGTAACCAGTCCTCGAGCGTAGCCTCGAGATGAAAAACAAACACATTCACCGCAAGGTGAAGTGTGCCCACTTAGTCCCCGAGCCTGACAGTAGGTGACGTAGTCACGTGGTGCCAGGCTCAGAAAAAAAAGTAAACCAGCCGAGCAAGTAGCCAGTCCCCGTGTTTCGGGCGTAGATATCGGATAAATCAAACCGTGGAGAAAAAAATCAGAGTAATGGCTGTGCAGCATAGGGTACTGAGCCTCATTAATTTGTGGAGAAATCGGTGAATATTTGGCGGCGATAAATGAGCGACGTGGGCTACTGTTACGTGATAGCCCAATTGGTGGCCCATTAAACCACTTTGGTGGAGTCAAAGTAGCGCTAATCGCGGGAACGGTTTCCCAAAAACCCTCAGATGCAATGAAAGGTGGGGGAAGTGCTTTATAACCGCGCCACCACATACATCGCCTCCTACCTCACTCAATCTGCCTTTCTTCCTTCCTTCGCAATCCCTACGCTCCACATTCCGCACCAACACGAGCACTCACCTCCAATCCAGTACCAATCTGGAGAGAATGGCGCCGAAAAAAGGGGCTACAAAGCCGAGGAAGGTGGCCACCGGAGCCAGCCGCGACGAGGAGTGGGTGCCATCGAAGACGAGGGCGATGGATCTCAATAGGATGGTGGCGGCGGGCGTTCTCCCAGACCACCTCACTGCTGGTTGGCGGCCGGCTAGTGGTGAGCCCTTCCCAACACCTCATACTGATGAGGCTGTAGTATTTGAAGATTATTTCTGGCAAGGATTAGGGTTTCCTGTCCACCCCTTTCTGAGAGATCTTATGGAGTTTTGGGTGATTAGTCTCTGTAATTTGTACCCCAACACCATTCTGCACGTGTCGATCTTTATCCATTTCTGCAAGGCATTTCTCAGTGTTCTTCCGCACTTCAACCTCTTTAGACACCTATTCTGTCTGAAGAAGAAGGGGGGCAGCGGTTTCAAGGTGGTCGGCGGCGTGTACCTGCAACTCAGGGATGGGATGGCTAGCGAATACATCAGTGTACCGCTAAATACCTCCCTTAAAGGTTGGAACGCCATATGGTTCTATATCAAACAAAGTCACCCAATGATTCGATGCGACGTCCACCACATCCTGGTTAACCATTGTAACTGGTCGGAGAGACCCAATAATGCTGACATGGAGCAAGTAACGGAACTTCTAGACTTGATTAAGGGCATGGAGCTTAGGGTGAACTGGTGGCAACTAGCTTCATAGTGTGGTGCATCCAGCCCTACAAAGAGAGGGCCCACCCAGTGTTCGACTATAAAGGTGACAACGACGGTACCCGGGAAAACACAGACTGTCTGACGAAGAAAGAAGTAATAGACCATGCCATGAACCTATTACTTCCAATGTCTCATTCAACTGGCCAAAAGGAACAAAGGCTTTCAACTGTACCAATCCACCTCCTCAGGTAACCCTTTCACTTTGCATTGTTCAGGCATCAATTTCCGAGCAAAGGACTGACTTACTTATGTAAAGATCCATTCGCAGGATAGGGCAATATACTTTTCAAACGTGCCGAGAGCCGATTGGCCGAAAGGAGTGGACATTCGGTGGCCGCTATAGCCCAAAGAGTTGGAGCAGAGCACCTCGTCGGATAGTCCATCCTCAGTATCAGAGAAGATCCGTGGGAAAAGATCGGCAATAGATGAGACGGTCCAAAAAAGGAGAAAACCCGCAAGCTCTACTGCACACAAATCGGGCGGCGTCTCGCTTGGTGAAGATCGGACCGCTCGACCATGAAGAAGCACTGTGCTGGAGTGGTCGGACAATGACGAGGACCAGGCAGCGCATCCGCCGAGCACGAAAGAGCCATCGACGGATGCTGAAGCTCCCGAGCAGCAAGCAAGGAGAAGCTATGTGCGGGCAACGGAGGAAGTCCCAGCGGCGTAGATGATGAAAGTCCCCGAGCAACAAGAGGGGATAACCGTAGAGCTTCGCACAGAGGCGGCCCCGGGGCACCAAGTAGAGCGGCACCCTGTTGTAGAGGAGCAGGAGTCCTCCCATCAGGCGGACCAAGCAGCAGCGCCTGGGGGATCAGGCAGGCATCGCCGGTTCAAGAAATTTAATCGGAAGACCAAACCATAAGTATATTTGCCTTGGACTAATAATATTGTTCCTTGAATTCTCTTGGTTATTGACAAGCCGATATTATGTAGGGCAACACCAAGGCCCGTACCCTCAGTAGAAAAAATGCCAACTGCCCCCATCCGGGAGTCCCCGAGTGCTCGGCAAACAGAGGATGGGCCAGCTGCCGCTGCTAGCGGTCCTAGAGACGGTGAATGATTGGCGCACACGACAGGCGCGTCGACGACCACGATCGAGGCTACGATTGAAAAAGTTGATACTTTGGAAGCAGAAACTGCAGCTATTGTTGATGCACCGGAGGCTAACGATGCAACTCCATTGACGGCCGAGGAGCAACCTTCACCACCCGAAGCGATGCCAGGAGTGGTCGGAGCAGCTGTCCGACCACAGAGTCCCCTAGTGGTGCCTCAACCGACGGTGGAGGAGGACGAGGTTGTGGAGATCGAGCGTGCCGCACCCAAACCCTAGTCTGTCCAGATTCTCCAAAAACACGGGGAAGAGGTGGTAGTTGTCGAGGAAGAAGACACCACCAGGGAAATAAAGAGGTTAAAATCCACCGTTGCTGGAGTTATGACTCAAATCGAGGTGAGTACCGCACCTGAAACACTGATTTATGTTTTTGGAGACCATGGTTTATCTCTAGCATTGTTCATCCACAGGGGATAGCTCGAACAGCCGAGCAACGGCACCAACTGATGAAGAGGATGGAGCCCCTCATCGAGGAAAATAAGAAACTCCAGGAGGCGTTAAGTCTTTTGGAAAAGAGTATTCAGAGGGCCCAGCGCGAGCGGGGACCTTGCAGAGTCGAACTCATGGGACCTTGAACATCAGAAGGGGGTTCTATCCGAGCGACTAACGGCTGCATCCGAGCAGCTGAAGAAGACATCCGAGCAACTGGCGATTGCATCCGAGGAGCTAAGAAATATGTCCGAGCAGTTGGGCAAGAAAAACGGAGAACTCAAAAGTAAAAACGAGCAGCTCGACCGGAAGTGCCAACAGTTCGAGGATGTATCCAAGCTGAAATCCGGTATTCTTTATCACATAATGTACTTTGTAGTAGTTGGCCATCCATTTTTTTTATTTTTTTACTGTTGTATTTGCAGAGCAAGATGCAGAACTCTACCAGCTTCACCAGACCGTCAAGCAAATCCGACAAGAGAGAGCGAAAGAGTCAGAGCGAGCAGATAAACTGGTCGAAGAATTGAAAGGTAGGTACCCTCTGATCGGAAGTAATGTCGTAATAATTTTCTAGCGTGACAAACCATTATAATTCTTGTAGATTATCGCCATAAAACCAAGGCACAGTTCGATGTGCTGGTGCAGGAAGCCAAAGTCCAGAAGGACAACTTCAACACTATAACCGCCGCAATAAAACCAGTACTCGACTGCGTCGACATCAAACCGGCGCCCCATCCTGACAGCAGGCAGCAAGGGCCAGACACCATCATTCAGAGATGCAAGGCAGCGTGGGAGAATTTCAAAAACTTCAACCGCGACACCGTTTTGACCGCCGCTACTCATGCCCTTGCAGTGGTTCAGTCCCACTATCCGTCTATCGACATCTAGTCGATAGGTGGTGGGTTCGCCGATGGGCTGAGCGACGCGCAAACCCAGCAGTGGAGGATGATGTTGAGGATGCAGCAAAAATGCTTGTCGGCGATATAGACCTATTTGGCGAAACAGAAGCTGTTGGCGAAGCTTAACAAACTGCTCGGATATTATTGCCTGTAACACTTGCTTTATCTGGCGATGAAGAATCATTGTATTAACAACCCGATGCAGTTATGCATAATATAAGTGGTGTTCGATCAATTAGTTTTCACTAAACTTGATGCCTTAGCTAGCCCGTAATCCATAACACGTAGCGCGGAGCCCATGCTTATGTTGGAAAAATAAGCGTTATCATAAGACCGTAGCCTACCGCCCAACACGCCGAGCACGGAGCCCATAGCATGTTTGGTGGGATATTAGAGCCTTGGTGTCCTCCATAGTTATCAGAGCAAAAAACATGCTGCCCAGCAGCCAACTTGAGTGACTTGGCAAGGGAAATAGTTAGAGTGGCGTCCGAGCAGTTAGTTCATGCTTGAAATCTAGGCCTTGACTAGCCCATAGTCCATAACGTCGAGCGCAGAGACCCTGACACGTGTAGGATGAACAGGCATGACCAAGGAACCGTAGCCGACCAATCATAACGCAGAGCGCGGAGCCCCTAAGCACGTGTAGGAGGTAATCAGAGACTAGGTCTTCTCCATAGAAAACAGGAAAGAAAAACGTGTGCTGCTCGACGATCGGTGAGCTATGTTATGAAATTTGGAGCGCAAAATCGTCGTCATTTTTAGTAGGAAAACCCATGTGATCCAGAGAAAACATAGTTGGCGATTTTTGGAGAAATTGTGTTCGGCGATTTGGAGTTAATGTGTTCGGCGAATTGGAGAAATCGTGGTCGGCGATTTTTGGAGTTAATGTGTTCGGCGAATTGGAGAAATCATGGTCGGCGATTTTTGGAGAAATTGTGTTCGGCGATTTGGAGTTAACGTGTTCGACGAATTGGAGAAATCGTGGTCGGCGATTTTTGGAGAAATTGTGTTCGGCGATTTGGAGTTAACGTGTTTGGCGAATTGGAGAAATCGTGGTCGGCTATTTTTGGAGTTAACGTGTTCAGCGAATTGGAGTTATCATGTTTGGCGAATGGGAGAAATCGTGTTTGGCAAATTGGAGAAGTCGTGGTCGGTGAATTGGAGAAATCGTGGTCGGCGAACGTATTGGAGATCATCATGGAGTGGCATATAGCCCGATAGCGGTAAGTGAAAATTATAATGGATGAAAAATGGAGGAAAATTATGGAGACCAGAACTTTATTAATACGAAAGTAAAGACTACATATCTGTGTTATTTCAGGGGTAGAAACATATAAGGTGCTCTATGTGCCAGGAGTTGGGAACATCGAGTCCATCTAAGTCACATAAGCGATAAGACCCTGGTCGAGTAACACCTTTGACGACGTAAGGGCCCCTCCTAGGGGGAAGACAGCTTGTGAAACCCTTGGTTTTTTTGTTTCCGACGTAAGACGAGGTCACCGATCGCGAACGAACGACCTTTGACATTGCGGTTGTAATACCTCCGCAGACCTTCGAGGTACTTGGCTGTGCGGACGCAAGTAATCAGACGTTCTTCCTCAGCCCGATCAATGTCTTCTGTCCGAACAGCTACGGCTTGCTCTTCATCATAATTTTCTACTCTAGGTGCTCGGAATGCAATATCCGCTGGGAGTATGGCCTCTGAGCCGTAGACCATAAAATATGGAGATACGCCGGTACTGCGACTAGCTTGAGTGTGCAGTCCCCAGACCACAGCTGGTAGTTCTTTGAGCCATCTACCCGGATGCTTTTCTTCTTTCTGATAGAGCCTTTTTTTTGAGGGCGTCGAGGATCATACCATTAGCCTGCTCGACCTGGCCGTTAGCTCTAGGATGAGCAACGGAAACGTATTTAACAGAGATGCACCGGTCTTCGCAGAAGTCCCAAAAATGATGGCCGGTAAAAGTTGTCCCGAGGTCGGTGATGATGCTGTTCGGGAGACCGAATCTATGTATGATGTCTTCAAAGAGCTCGACTGCTTTCTTAGCAGTAGCCGCGATGAGTGGTTTGTACTCAATCCACTTGGAGAACTTATCGACGGCGACATACACATACCGGAAACCTCCTGGCGCTGGTTTGAAAGGTCCGATCATATCCAGTCTCCAACATGCGAATGGCTAGGAAGCTATAACAGTCTGTAGTTCTTGTGCCGGTACATGTATTTGCTTGGCAAAAAACTAACACCCCTCACATCGTCGAATGAGATCTTCTGCATCGGAGATGGCCGTGGGCCAGTAAAAACCTGCCCGAAAAGCTTTGCCGACCAGTGTTCTCAAAGCCGCGTGATTGCCATAGGAACCAGAGTGAATTTCGGAAAGTAGCTTCACACCGTCGTTTTGGATGATGCACTTTTGCAGTATCCCTTCCTTGGCACTTTTCCTTATCAGGCTACCGTCTACCAGCACGTAATGCTTACTTCGGCGAATTTGTCGTTCGGATTTGATTTTGTTGGCGGGTATTTCATCGCTAGAGAGGTATCTGATGAACTGTTCCCTCCAATCGGTGACCGGTGAAGGTACTGTGAGTACCAACTGCTCGGCGGGGGGTACTTCTACAACTTCCTTATCTTCTTTAATAGATGGTGCCAGTAGGTCTTGAACGAAAACCCCCGATGGAGCCGCGGCGCGAGAAGATCCTATTTTTGATAGCTGGTCGGCTGGTTGGTTTTTATCCCGTACCACGTGGTGGTACTCGATACCGTAGAATTTCCCTTCAAGCTTCCTGATTTCGGCGTAGTATGCGTCCCTTTTCTCACTAGAATAGGACCAATCCTTATTGAGCTAGTTGATAACCAGCGCGGAATCCCCATATACCATGAGGCATTTGACACCGAGCTCGACGGCTATACAGAGAACATGGAGACATGCTTCGTACTCCATGGCGTTGTTGGAGGCCGAAAAATGTATGCGAAGAACATATCGGAGTTTATCCTTTGTCAGCGTGATGAGCAGAATACCCGCACCAGCACCATTGATGTTAAGGGCGCCATCGAAGTACATCACCCAGTGCTCGGGGCAAGTGGCAGCAATGGGTCCTTGGATCTCGGTCCACTCGGCGATGAAATCAGCAAGCATCTATGACTTAACGATCGGTCTACTTCTGAAGTCAATGGAGTAAGTGCCGAGCTCAACAGCCCACTTGATGATACGACCATTGGCCTCTTTATTGTGGAGAATATCCCCCAGAGGGAACTCTGTGACCACGATGATCTTGTAGTATTTGAAGTAATGTCGGAGCTTGCGTGAGGTAATCAAAATTGCATATAACAGCTTTTGCACCTGAGGATAATGAGTTTTGGGCTCATTAAGTACCTCGCTGATGAAATAGACCGAACGTTGCACCTTGTAGGCGTGTCCAGCTTCCTCGCGTTCGACGACGATAGCCGTACTAACAACGCGAGAGGTCACGGCGTTGTAAACCAGCAGAGTTTCATCTGGTCGTGGTGCTGTCATGATTGGAGGTTTTGTTAAAAACAACTTGAGCTGCTCAAAAGCTGTGTCTGCCTCCTCTGACCAAGAAAAAGCTTGGAGGCCTTGAGGAGCTTGAAGAAAGGTAGCCCTTTTTCACCAAGACGCGAGATAAAATGGCTTAACGCATCCATGCAACCTGTAAGCTTCTGTATATCCTTAACACACATCGGCCGTTTCATGTTGGTGATGGCAGAGACCTTGTCAGGGTTTGGTTCGATGCCCCGAGCGCTGATGATGTAGCCCAGCAGGATACCGGATGGAACTCCAAAGATGCACTTTGAAGGGTTCAGCTTCCAGCGGTATTTGCTCAGGTTGGAGAAAGTTTCTTCAAGGTCGGCGATAAGATTGTCGGTAGTTCTAGTCTTGACAACCACGTCATTGATGTAGGCTTCGACGTTGCAGCTAATCTATTGGTCGAGGCACGTCTGGATAGCCCTTTGGTAGGTTGCTCTAGCGTTCTTTAGTCTAAAGGACATAGTGGTGTAGCACTATGCACTGAAAGGCGTGATGAACGACGTTTTGACCTGGTCTTCTTTCTTGAGGGAGATCTGATGGTAGCCGGAGTAACAGTCAAGAAAGGAGAGCAACTCGTAGCTAGCGGTGGAGTCTACAATCTCGTCTATCCGAGGCAGGCCGAAGGGGTCTTTAGGGCAGCGTTTGTTAAGATCAGTATAATCAACACACATTTTCCATTCTTTATTCTTTTTCTTAACAAGAATAGGATTAGCTAACCAATCTGGATGATACACTTCTTTTATAAATCTAGCAGCTAAGAGCCATTTTATTTCTACCCTAATGGCCTCCTTTTTGTCCGGCGTGAATCGGTGAAGTTTTTGCTTGATCGGTTTAGCAGTCGGCGAGACATTCAAGGAGTGCTCGATCTTCTCCCGCGGTACCCCCAGCATGTCTGTAGATTTTCAAGCAAACACATCGGCGTTGGCACATAGGAAGGAGACGAGCGTGCTTTCCTATTTGGGGTCAAGGTGAGCCCCAATTTTCACTGTCTTAGAAGGGTCGTCGAGGCCGAGGCCGATCTCCTTGACTTCCTTGGACTTGGCGGAGGCACGGGGAGGCTCTGGGACCTCCATGTCGTTAGCAGACGTCATCTTGGCTTCGGCGACCACGCTAACCATCTGGATGGAGAGGTCGGTGGCTTCAGCGAGGGCGAGACTTTCTGTCTCGCCGACGTAGGTGACGGAGAGGTTGGCCCATAGAGATAGGACTCCTACAGGCGAAGGCATCTTCAACACCAAATACGTGTAGTGTGGAACGGCCATGAACTTGGCTAGAGCCGGACACCCTAGTATGGCGTGGTAGGCGGTGTCGAAGTCGATGACGTAGAAGTTGATATGCTCCACTCGGTAGTTGGTTGCCGTGCCGAACTGTACTGGTAGGGTAATTTCCCCAAGTGGTCTAGATGCCCTACCAGGTACCACACCCCAGAAGGAGGAGTCTGAGGGTGTGAGATCTGTTGTCTCGAGGCCGAGCTCCCTTAGGGCCTCGGCGAAGAGTAGATTCAAAGCGCTCCCATCATCGACAAGGACTTTTCTGAAGAGCACCTTCTGGACAGTCGCGTCAAGGACGAGGGGAAAACGCCCTGTGTAGGGTATGTCTACCCACTGGTCAGCCCTGCTGAAGGTGATGGGGACTTCGGACCACGGGCGATAGCTGGGGTTGGCGGTAGTTTCCTCTGAAGCGATGGCGAGCACTCGTCGGGCGGCGAGCTTCCATTCCTTTCTGCTCTCGTTAGAGGCAAAACCCCCAAAGATGGTGGCGACCACCTTGTCATGGTCCTAGAAGGCATTATTATTATCCCCAGGTGGTCGGCGTCCTTCATTCCTGCCATTGTCGTCGTTGTACTTTTTCTTCTGGAACTCCTTAGCCAAACCAAGGCAATCTTTCATCTTGTGTTTGGCGTTCTTATGCAGGGGGCACGGTCTGTCGAGGATCTTCTTGTATTGCTCATCATAGTTACGCTTTGTGCGCGGCTCATTGACGTTGGCAACAAAGTGATCTGGTTGGCGGCGGTGATTCTGACCAGGTTTGAATCCATCTGGTCGATCTCGTCCGCTGTCCCGATGGAAACTGCGGTCGTCGTAGCGGTGATCGTTGTACTGTCGGTCGTTGTTGCGGTCGTCGTGGTGGCGGACGTTGTGCTGTCGGTCATCGTTGCGGTCGTCGTGGCGGCGAGGCGGGCGATTAGTGCTCGTATCTTCATTAAAACGCACCTCCGCTTCCTCGGTGTTGGCGTACTAGTTGGCGGTTGTGATAATCTCACCAATGCTGGTAGGTGGCTTTCTGTTGAACTTAGAACGGAGTTCACGGTGATGAAGTCCTCGGACGAAGGCGGTGATGACTTTGGCTTCCGTGATGTTGGGAATAGAATTCCTCATCTCGGAGAAGCGTCTGATGTAGCTACGGAGTAGTTCGGACAGCTTTTGGTTGATGCGGGTTGAGATCGTGCTTGGTGCCCGGCTGCCTGCATGTGGCCATGTAGTTGTCGGTGAAGACTCTCTTCAGATCTTCCCAAGATCCGATGGAGTCCGGGGCAAGGCTTGTGAACCAGCTCATGGCGGCTGGCGTGAGCATAACGGGGAGATAATTCGTCATGACGTTGGTGTCTCCTCCGGCGGCGCAGACGGCGATGGCGTAAGCCTGCAGCCACTGAGTTGGGTTCATCCTTCATTCGTAGGGCTCGACTCCGGTGATTTTAAAACCACAGGGCCACTGGAGCGTTCGGAGCGCCTTGGTGAACGCTGGGGGCCCTTTCAGGTTGTCGGGGCCGATATCAGCAGTATTGCCGACGACGATCGGCTCCAGAGCTGAGTCCGGGTTATCGTACTCTTGCTCGTACTCCTGGCGGCATCGTACATCATCTTCATGGTGCCTGAAGCGACGTTGATCGATACGCCGTCGTGCATCCCGAAGGTTACTGAGGTGCACTCGAGCGTCCTGTTCGACCTCTTGGTCGTGCTGGCGATGATGCTCGGCGTGGTGGCCTCCAACTCCCCCCTAGGGAGGTAGTGACGGGTTGGCGAAACGACTTTGACTGGGGCGGCGATTCGATCTAGGATCGGCTAATCGGTGAATCGCGCTTGTGGAGCATGAAGGTCTCTGAACCTCTCGGATCTCATTAACTTGACAGTGTGCCGCTTTCAGCATAGCGGCGACCTTGGCAAGCTCGGGCGTCTACGGGAGGTGTGCAAGTTCGTTGGCGGCTGTAACACCCCGGTATTATGCCTGCATTTAGGCACTGCAAATCATACATATCATGCATCATCAAGCATCCTAATCATACATGCCTAATCATGTAAATCACAATTGAAACACTGCTTCGAAACATTTGAAACATGTTGTGAAACCTGAATGTTGCATACCTTTGTTAGAATTGTTTTGCCCTGATTTTGCTTGCTAGGTTAGTAAAACATGGTTGGCTACTATTGTAAATCATCTAGGATTGTTTAGTTCAATTTTTGGAGCAAGGTTTGTATTCAAATTAATTCAAAATTTGGCTTCAAAAATAAATTCCCAAAAATTAAGGTTTTGAGTTAAACATGGACTTTGATTTTACAATTCAAAATCTAGAAAGAATTCGGCTTTGGTCATAAAAGCAAAGTTGTAGAGAATTAAATTCAAATCAACTTTCATTTTTGGTACATTTTCAAAAGATGTCATTTTCTTGCTCAAAATAATGTTTGAAAGTTGGCATTTAAAAATTTCTTGAAAATATAAATGAAAAAGGGCTTTTTCTCCTTCGCGGGTTGCCGCCTCGCTTCTGGCCCACGGCCGAAGCCGGCCCAGCTAGCATCCCGCCGCGCCGCGCGCCTCGCCTCGACCTAGCCCAGCCCAGCGCCGCGCCTGGCCTGCCTCCGTGCGCGCCTGCCCGCTGACGCGTCGCGCCACGCGCCCGACCGCTGACGCGCCGCGCCGCTCGCCTATTCCTGCCGAATTCGGTGCGCTCGCTTGCTCACTCCAGCGCTGCCTCTCCTCCCACAAGCACCGAGCGCCCCCAACTCTGCCTCTCGCCGCGCCACCACACCCGCCGGCGAAATCCGCCGCGGCTCCTCCACCTCGGCCAGCAATCACGCGCTCGTAGCTCCACCTTGCTCTCCTTCAAGTCGTGCTCGCGTTTGCGCCGACTGCTGAGCTCAGGTAGAGCCGTCTCAAGCCTCGCCACCAATGTCCATGGCACCGCCGTGCTCGGTCGCCATGGAAGTCACCATCCTCATCTTCTCCAGCCTCGCCTAGCTACCCTCCTGCCTTCGCCATCTTCTCGCGAACCTCGTGCTCCCGCTAGCTCGCCCTGCCATAGCCGGGAATGGCCGTCGGCCTTGTGGCCGAGCCGCGCCGCCGCGATGTCGCAAGCGCCGGCGTGGCCTCTGCCTTAGCCAAGCCAGGACGAGCCAGGCCGTGGGCCGACGCCTGCCGGGCCATCTCCCCCTTCCTTGCGCTCAGGCCGCGCAGGCCAAAAGTGGCCGTGGGCTAGCTGATTCCAGCGGGCTGGCCCAGTAGCCGTAGGATAAATGGTTTTCAATTTATTCTTTATTATTTGAAAATAGAAATGGTTTGAAAAATGTTTGGATACTCAAAGTTGCTCCAAATCTGTTGAAATAAATTTGTCTAGGTTCCTTATCATCAGATCTACTTGAAAAAATTATTGCATGTCATTTTTGAGATACTTTGCTGTAGAATTTTATTTAATCATGTATATTGCTGATAACTTGAAAAATATGTAGAAAAATCTATAGGCTTCAGAAAAATATGATTTCTAAGTTTGTTAATCTTCTTATGTAATGTACTTCCTAGGAAAAATATGTTTCATGCATGTGCTGTGGGAAAATTTTGAGGTGTAGTTCAAGTGCCTTTAATGGCTGATTTTTGTTATTTTAGCTAGAGAGCAAACTTTGTATAAAACATGCATGTGATAATTTTTGTACAGTCATTGTATGCTATGAAGAACCTAGGAAAAATACTAACTCTGTTGTTTGATACTTTTCTCAGTTCAAAGTATTTTTATGTTCATAATCCTGCCATGCCTTGTCATTTTTGTGTAGACTATTTTACTTATCCAAATGCCATGAAAATTTTATGGTAGTCTACTGAGAGTAGTACTATACTTCTATAATTTTCTTAGATTTTTATAAGCACCAGAAATATAGGTTGCTGTTGTAGCCCTAGTTTAAAATGAAATAAAATAATCCTCTTTAATGCAAGTTAGTTAATAATGTTAGCTTTGGTGTATCTTTGAAGCATTTAATAAGATGTGTTGACTTAACAGATTAGTAGTAGAAGAGAATGCAGTAGATGACATGTGCTTGTAGTATATTTTCTTGGATGATGTTGACTACCATGCATTTAAACATATCCATTGTATTCATCTCATCCGATGCACCGATTGCATAAGCACTTACGCACATTGCATCATACAGGATCGCAAACCAAGAACCCAGTTGTCATACCCGAGGAGCCTGAGGAGCAGTTCGAGGTGCAGCCGTATGAAGTGCTAGAAGCCGATGAGGAGGACGTTGAGGAACTTCCGGAGTGCCCCGATCACCGTCCGAGCTCCTTCGAGAGAGGCAAGCCCCGGAGCATTTTCTCCCGGTTTGCAATTATTTAATTAAATGCTTTACTTTAATTGATGCATTACATTTAGGAGTTGTTTGCAACCGTTGTTGCATTATACCTTGTCTACCTTTGTTATACTATATCCTTGTTACCCGGGTATCCGCAGTCGAGTCAATGCTTAGCTGGCTTAGACCGGTAGAAGTCGGTGATTTCCTGTCACCTACGAGCTATAGGTGGTTACCTGGATCTGCTTGGATAACTATGAAGTCATGGTATAACTAAGTGTTAAATGAAGTTGAGACCGGATAGAGACTTGCAGAGTTTTGGACTGTAGTGTTTCCGTCTATGTCGATTAAGGACCGACCATTGTTGGGCCTCGAGTCATGTTGAACGCATGCCTTACATTTAGCTGGCCGAATAAAGTACCTTCCGACCATGAAGCTAGGAGATTATTCGGGCCGAGTAGATTGTCCGCAACGCACTGTGCCGGAGCAGGTGTGGTAGGACACGGGGGCGAGATGATAAGACCAAAGTGCAGTCGGTCGGCCCCCGGGTACATGTGGTTCCTAGCAAACTCAAGATTCCTGGATAGTTGACTCGGTGATCAATATCTCACTTTAGCGGGTGAGTGAGGTTTGTGTAAGGAATAAATCACCAGCTGGTTAGGAATCGATTCGAATCGCCATCGCTCCTGGATAGTGAGCACTTGACTTGAGTTACTTCATCGTAGTAAATGTTTATGGAACACTTGGACAGTTATAGTGAATATGACAGTATGGAAGTTGTTTAATGATCATTGGTTATCATTATCTACTTAATCATATGTTTGCTCTAGTATAGGTGCAAATCTAGTCGATAGGTTAATAATAATTAAATTGACAATAATGCTTTAGGAAGGTTCTTGAAAGGCTAAAAATGCTCCTTTTGCAAATGAGTCAGCTACCCTACTATAAAGCCCTTCTTAATCCTTGGTGTCACTTATTTTTTGGTTATGTCGGGTAAGTCTAGCTAAGTACCTTCTCGTACTCAGGGTTTTATTCCCACTTGTTGCAGATGGGCAAATGTATTATGGCTACTGTATCAACTGCCTTTATCCTGCGATGGGTGATGCTTAGGACCATGGGCATGGTCATTCCTTACGTCTCATCTGATGCTTTTGTTGGAGATGATCATTCGCTGGCACTGTATTTAAACTCCGTGTGTGTGTGTGTGTGGTTTGAACAAATGACTTCCGCTACTTTATTCAAACTTGTTTTGTAATAATTATGTTGAAACTCTGATGTATCTGAGATTGCGAACTTTTATGTAATATATGATGGTGACCGCTAAACTTATTATGATCTTGGCTGGAATGGAAGTTAGTTTGAAATCCTTCGTGATTTCACGGACTACCGGGTTATACGGGCTTAAGTTTGCTAAATCGTCTGCTCTGGCGGATGATTTTCTTACTTAATTTCGTATAATTGGTCGGTTCTGTTACAGCTGGCATCAGAGCATGGTTTAGCATGTTACTGTTCACAAGTGTATTTAAAACAAAAAGGCATTTGAAAAATGTGATTTCCAAACTATAAAGTGTGCTAGTGGTCATATCCTTTATGCCCAGTTAAGGACTTTAGGTGGCTTAATTAAGTACTGACTGGGGTTCTTGCATCATATTTCTCTTTCGTTGCTCATACGGCGTGCTATTGTATGAGTGCCACTTGTTTGAGTGGTAATGTATGGATCATTTGCCTCTACGCCTCGGTAAGTGTGAGTTGTGAGAGCATGATCGGATACACCACCGATCTAGGGTGAATGCTTATATGATGCTGGAGTAATTACATGTTCTACGCATGTTTTACAAAGGTATCTCATGTAAGGGTCTTCCGTCTGTGGAGGCGATGCCGTCAATAGGACGATGGTTCGGGTAGTTGCTACCGTTGTACATGTATCTGGGAATTCGTGTAGAGCGTGTAGATAAAACTGTACTGCTTTTATGCATTCATTGGGAATTGGGCTGAAATGAATCTTCTGTAGGTACGTAACAATGCTATCGTGTAGAACGTATTAGCTACGTATTGAGAGATCATTTGTATGCCACCGAATTCGTCGTTAGAAATTGTTTATTTCCTAAGTTTGTGAGAACGTACGGCACGTACATACATCATGTTACTTGTGCATTTCATTCATGTCATGCATTCCTCCCCTTATAAATTGATTATCTCATTTTGATAAAAGTTGTATCACCTAAAATATGTTCTCCGAGGTAATGAAAGAACTTTTGCTACAGATGGCCCGCACGAAGCAGACCGCCCGTAAGTCCACCGAAGGAAGAGCACCTCAACGTCCGTTGGCCCTGAGGGAGCACCGCACCACGGACACCTTCTTGAGCAAGTTTGGCATGCCAACTTTGCTTTGGAGAGTGCTCCATGATGTGGGGTACCCAGAGGGTCAAGAACTGGTGTACTCTTGGAATGAGAGCCAGTTAGCAGAGGATGGACTCGTAGTGGTGAAGATCACGGTTCCTGCTCTCGGTGACGCTCTAGATTGGGATGGTTGGCATTTGGAGTTTGAGGGTCGCACTCCCACTGAGGGTGCAGAGGGAGCAGCCTTCCATGTCATCAGGGACATTATGAGTAGATTTCCTAGTGAGCTTGCAACAGCTCTAGCTGGCACTTTTCCTAGGGATGATCCTCGTGATGCCATTTGGGTTCAGCCTCCAGGAAGTGCGTTGGTCAGAGGTCCAGCTGAGGGATAGGCTAGCGACAACCAGGCAATGAGTGCTATGTTCGCCGCCATCAGAGCGTATGAGGGTCTCGAGAGTACCTACTAGACTTTGACTGGCTTGCGTGGTGAGGATAAGCTCAAGGGGAGAAAGCAAAAGAAGAGACAGGCATGTGCTATAGCTAGCTTGTAGGAGCAGTTGGCTAATATGAACTTACAGCGAGATCAGGCGGTTGAGAGAGGTGATAGAGCTATGCAGCGGGTGCATACGTTGACTCAAGCCAACAACAATGTAGACCACATGATAGGACAGTTGGTTCAGGAAAGGAATGAAGCCTGGGACGAGAGGGACCTTCTGTTGTAGAGGGTCGATGAGCTAGAGGAATACAACTGCAACCTACACGAGGAGTTTCACGCGCTCTACAATGGGGTTGGCCCATATGCTCCACCAGACATCGCTGGCATGGACATCGATGATGACAACGAGGACGAGCCTGTAGTTTCACCTGGGGGCGATGGTGACGTCTCCGATCCCGATGATGGCCCCGAGGAGTAGGTTAGTTGCCTTGCGCTAGTATCTAGGTCCTGTCACGATGACCTTTCTTTTGTTGACATGTAACCTATTGTATGTTGCTTTGAACGTATGAGACTTGGCATGTGGTTGGAACTGATTTTCGAATGCGATATCTGAACGCATAAAAGTCCAGTGTATGTATCTGGCAAATTGGTTGTATGGACATGATGTTTGCCGTTGAAGTAATTTGATTAAGTGCTGTTGTTTTAATTGGGATGCGATTGTTGTGCCTCTGTTTTATTGTATGAATTTATTCTCTCTAGTAAATTCAGTACGGCATAATTTTTCCTTCACTCGCAATTATTATAGCTTCACTCAATCATTACTTGTTGCTGAAATATGCAGATGACAAACACTCGCCGAACCACGTATGAGGCCACTGAGACCGGTGCTAACGGTGCGGGGACTAGTGGTGGTGGTGGTGGAAACCACGGCAACAATAATGAACCTCCCCATGAACCGCATTTGCCACCTCCTCCCCTGTTTACTCCCGAGATGTTCCTCGCACAGTTGCTCGGGAGTCAGCGCAACGTGGAACAATCTCAGAAGAACATGGAGGATTTTCTGCGTACCATCGCCAACAACGTTCAACGTGGTAACAATCAAGGTGGTGGCATGGGAGTGAACCAATATAGCAGCTTCAAAGATTTCATGGACACTAGGCCGTCAGTATTCAAGGAAGAAACAGAGCCACTCGATGCTGAGGAATGGATCAACACGATGGAAGATAAATTCCGTGTGTTGAGGTTGACTGAGGTGTTGAAAACGGAGTATGCTGCACTTCAGTTGCAAGGACCAGCAGGAATGTGGTGGAAGCACCATCACACCACCTTCCCTCCAAATGCTCAGATTTCTTGGAGAGAGTTTGCTGAGGCCTTCCGTGGAGTCTATATTCCACCTGGGCTGACCGAGATGAAGTTGGGAGAGTTTCTGGCGTTGAACCAGGGCACCAAGACCGTGACGCAATATCTGCATGCCTTCAACAACTTGTGTCGCTATGCTCCCAACATGGTTGACACAGATGCTAAAAGAATAGCTAGTTTCAAGAGGGGACTCAATCCAAAAATGATGAAGCATGTTGGTACCAACAACCGCGTCAGATTCAATGACTTCATCAGCGACTGTTTGAAGCAGGAGAAGAATAACAATGCCAGCACCATAGCCAAGACACGCAAGAGAGCCTTTGAAGGTGGTCCGTCCTAGGCTAGAGCACCTATGGGAGGTCATCCTCCATATCGCCCATCGGCACTTGGCGCTAGGTTTAGGCCACCTCAGCAAAGAAGTTAGAATTTCCGTGGACCCCAGAAGCCTTACAAGATGGCA
Source organism: Miscanthus floridulus (assembly GCF_019320115.1). Taxonomy (NCBI): domain Eukaryota; kingdom Viridiplantae; phylum Streptophyta; class Magnoliopsida; order Poales; family Poaceae; genus Miscanthus; species Miscanthus floridulus. Next base: position 66,251,643 of record NC_089586.1, on the reverse strand, counting down.
GTACAGCCCAACAAAGCAGCCGCAACTGCGGTACAAGGTAGTTCCAAGGGAGCTGTGGGATCTGCCGGGACAGTGAGGGGACCCTGCTATAACTGTGATCAACCCGGCCATTTCTCAAGGTTTTGTCCGTACCCGCCCAAGAAGAAGCAGCAGACTTATAATGCTAGAGTGCATAGTACGATAGTGGATGAAATTCCTAAGGGAGAGCCCGTCACTGCTGGTAAGTTTCCTGTCAACGAAAACCCTGCAGTTGTTCTATTTGATTCTGGATCATCGCATTCTTTTATGAGTCAAGCATTTGCATAGAAACATGGACAACTATGCACAGAATTGGGTTATGGGTACCGTATAAGTTCAGTAGGGGCTGATGTTTTGACCAACCGGATGGTTTGAGGGGCAACCCTTGAATTAGGTAGCAGGAAGTTTCGAGTAAACTTAATAGTTATGCCTGGATTAGTTTTGGATGTCATTATAGGGATGAATTGGATGAAGAATTGGGGAGCAGTCATAGATACTGGAAGTCGAGTACTTACCATTAAGGATCCCCTGGGTGAGGGTACTTTCCAAGTACCATTGCCTCAGAGAACAGACCTTATAAGTGTTACATGTGCTATGGCAGTCATTCCTATTCATCAGATTCCGGTAGTGTGTGAATTTCCAGATGTATTCCCGGATGAGCTACCTGGTCTTCCGCTGGATAGGGAGATTGAGTTTGGAATTGAGTTAGTCCCCGGAACAGCTCCGATTTCAAGGAGACCCTATCGGATGCCTCCAGATGAGTTAGCTGAGCTGAAGAAGCAATTAGAAGATTTATCAAAAAAGGGGTTTATTCAGCCAAGCAAGTCTGAATGGGGATGTCCCGCCTTGTTTGTGAAGAAGAAGAAAGAGGGCACGTTGAGAATGTGCGTAGATTACAGGCCACTCAATGCTGTAACCATCAAGAATAAGTATCCCTTGCCTCATATTAATGTTCTGTTTGACCAATTATCCAAGGCCAAGATGTTCTCAAAAATAGATTTGAGATCCGGTTATCGTCAGATCAAGATTAGGCCACAGGATATACCGAAAACTGCGTTTTCCACCAGATACGGGTTGTATGAGTATCTTGTCATGTCCTTTGGCTTAACAAATGCTCCTGCATACTTTATGTTTTTGATGAATACAATTTTCATGCCAGAATTGGATAAGTTTGTGGTGGTGTTCATCGATGACATTCTGGTGTACTCCGAGAACAAGAAAGATCATGAAGAGCATCTGAGAACTGTCTTGACCAGACTTAGGAATCATCAATTGTATACTAAATTTAGCAAATGCAAATTCTGGTTGAAGGAAGTTCTTTTCCTTGGTCACATTCTGTCAGAGAATGGAGTTTCAGTCGATCCAAGTAAGGTGCAAGAAGTTATAAATTGGAAAGCACCGACCACAGTCCCTGAGATTAGAAGTTTCTTAGGACTAGCGGGTTATTACCGTCGCTTTATACCAGATTTCTTGAAAATTGCCAAACCAATGACAAGTCTCCTACAGAAGGATCACAAGTTTGTGTGGACAGAGGAGTGTGAAGCAGCTTTCCACACTTTGCGGAAACTGTTGACCACTGCTCCTGTTCTAGCACAACCAGATATCGAGAAACCATTTGATGTGTTTTGCGATGCATCGAAGACTAGATTGGGCTATGTTCTTATGCAAGAAAGGAGAGTCATTGCTTATGCATCACGTCAATTGAGAAAGCACGAGGTCAACTATCCAACACATGATCTTGAACTTGCTGCAGTTGTGCACGCCCTAAAAATTTAGAGACATTATCTACTTGGTAATGTGTGCAACATTTTCACAGATCACAAGAGTCTTAAGTACATCTTTACCCAACCAGAGTTAAACATGAGACAGCGCAGATGGTTGGAATTGATCAAGGATTACAACTTGAATGTGCAATATCATCCTGGAAAAGCCAATGTAGTGGCAGATGCTTTAAGCAGAAAGTCACATTACTTGAATGTGCAGCCATTACTTGAAGATGGGTTCGATCTAATGCATCCTACTGTGTTACATAGTATTCAGATTAGTTGCTCTTTGGAGAGTAAGATAATAGAAGGCCAGAAACCCGACAAGGGGATATTCCACATCAGAGAGAAAATAAAAGAAAAGCCATCTCAACACTTTAAAGTGGATGAATAGGGCGTGCCCACATCAGAGAGAAAATAAAAGAAAAGCCATCTCAACACTTTAAAGTGGATGAACAGGGCGTGTTGTGGTTTGACGACCGTCTTGTGGTTCCCAAGGATCGAGAGCTTAGGAATAAACTCATGGATGAAGCTCACCTTTCTAAGCTATCTATCCATCTCGGAAGTAGTAAGATGTATCAAGAACTAATATCTCGTTATTGGTGGACCAAAATGAAGAAAGAAATTACAGCATATGTTGTCAGATGTGACACATGTTGTCAAGTGAAAGCTATTCATATGAAACCTGCCGGTATGTTGCAACCCTTATCAGTCCCTAGTTGGAAGTGGGACGATATAAGTATGGATTTTATCATGGGTTTGCCCACTACTCAAAAAGGACATGATTCAATTTGGGTAATTGTGGACCGTCTTACCAAGACCGCTCATTTCTTGCCTGTCAAAACAGATTATCGACCACCTCAATATGCCGAGAAGTATATCACAGAAATTGTGAGGTTGCATGGTATACCAAAGACCATAGTATCTGATAGAGGCTCACAGTTCACGGCTCACTTTTGGGAACATTTACACAAAGGCTTAGGAACTAGTTTGATTCGCAGTACCACTTATCATCCTCAGACAGATGGTCAGACTGAACGAGTGAATGCTGTTTTAGAGGATATGTTAAGAGCCTGTGTATTGTCTTCTAAGGGATCATGAGAGTCATGGTTACCATTAGCTAAGTTTTCTTATAATAATAGTTATCAAGAAAGCATCAAGATGGCCCCATTCGAAGCTTTATATGGTAGAAAATGTAGAACACCATTGAATTGGGTCGAGCCTGGAGATAGAAGGTATTATGGCATTGACTTTGTAGAAGATGCCGAGAAGAAAGTTCATATTATTCAGCAGAATATGAAAGCAGCCCAATCACGTCAGAAAAGTTATGCAGACAGAAGGAGACCCCTTGTGTTTGAAGTTGGTGACTATGTTTATCTGAAAGTCACGCCAATGAAGAAGAAAAGGTTTAGAGTCCGAAGAAAGCTTACCGCGAGATTCGTAGGACCATACAAGATCTTGGAACAAAGAGGTCCGATAGCCTACAAGTTAGAGTTACCTGAGACAATGAGCATCGTTTTCCTAGTTTTCCATGTATCACATCTCAAGAAATGTTTGCGTGTTCCAGAGGAAAGAATAGAACCTCGAGGTATCCAACTCAAATCAGATTTGGTGTATCATGAGTAGCCAGTCCGAGTGTTAGACACTAAGGAACGTGCTACTCAGAATAGTGTGGTGAAAACGTACAAGATACAGTGGGATCATCATGATGAGGGAGATGCAACTTGGGAAACAGGAGAGTATCTACAAAAAGCTTATGAAGATTTTTATAACAAATGGTTTGTAACCCAAATCTTGGGACGAGATTCTTATAAGGGGGGAAGGCTGTAACACCCCGGTGTTATGCCTGCATTTAGGCACTGCAAATCATACATATCATGCATCATCAAGCATTCTAATCATACATGCCTAATCATGTAAATCACAATTGAAACACTGCTTCGAAACATTTGAAACATGTTGTGAAACCTGAATGTTGCATACCTTTGTTAGAATTGTTTTGCCCTGATTTTGCTTGCTAGGTTAGTAAAACATGGTTGGCTACTATTCTAAATCATCTAGGATTGTTTAGTTCAATTTTTGGAGCAACGTTTGTATTCAAATTAATTCAAAATTTGGCTTCAAAAATAAATTCCCAAAAATTAGGGTTTTGAGTTAAACATGGACTTTGATTTTACAATTCAAAATCTAGAAAGAATTTGGCTTTGGTCATAAAAGCAAAGTTGTAGAGAATTAAATTCTAATCAACTTTCATTTTTGGTACATTTTCAAAAGATGTCATTTTCTTGCTCAAAATAATGTTTGAAAGTTGGCATTTAAAAATTTCTTGAAAATATAAATGAAAAAGGGCTTTTTCTCCTTCGCGGGCTGCCGCCTCGCTTCTAGCCCATGGCCGAAGCCGGCCCAGCCAGCATCCCACTGCACCGCGCACCTCGCCTCAGCCTAGCCCAGCCTAGCGCCGCGCCTGGCCTGCCTCCGCGCGCGCCTGCCCGCTGACGCACCGCACCGCGCGCCCGACCGCGGCAGAGCTTGCCTGCCGCGTGGCGGCCATGCGCCGTCGACGCCGCCGCGCATCGCAGCCGGCCTGCGCCCGCGCCCATGTGCTCGCCTATTCCTGCCGAATCCGGTGCGCTCGCTTGCTCACTCCAGCACTGCCTCTCCTCCCGCAAGCACCGAGCGCCCCCAACTCTGCCTCTCGCCGTGCCACCGCACCCGTCGGCGAAATCTGCCGCGGCTCCTCCACCTCGGCCAGCAATCACGCGCCCGTAGCTCCGCCTTGCTCTCCTTCAAGTCGTGCTCGCGTTTGCTGAGCTCAGGTAGAGCCGTCTCAAGCCTCGCCACCGTTGTCCATGGCGCCGCCGTGCTCGGCCGCCATGGAAGTCACCGTCCTCATCTTCTCCAACCTCGCCTAGCTACCCTCCCGCCTTCGCCATCTTCTCGCGAACCTCGTGCTCCCGCTAGCTCGCCCTGTCACAGCCGGGAATGGCCGCCGGCCTCGTGGCCGAGCCGTGCCGCCGCGACGTCGCAAGCGCCGGCGTGGCCTCTACCTCAGCCAAGCCAGGCTGAGCCAGGCCGTGGGCCGACGCCTGCCGAGCCGTCTCCCCCTTCCTTGCGCTCAGGCCGCGCAGGCCAAAAGTGGCCGTGGGCCAGCTGATTCCAGCGGGCTGGCCCAGTAGCCGTAGGATAAATGGTTTTTAATTTATTCTTTATTATTTGAAAATAGAAATGGTTTGAAAAATGTTTGGATACTCAAAGTTGCTTCAAATCTGTTGAAATAAATTTGTCTAGGTTCCTTATCATCAGATCTACTTGGGAAAATTATTGCATGTCATTTTTGAGCTACTTTGCTGTAGAATTTTATTTAATCATGTATATTGCTGATAACTTGAAAAATATGTAGAAAAATCTATAGGCTTTAGAAAAATATGATTTCTAAGTTTGTTAATCTTTTTATGTAATGTACTTCCTAGGGAAAATATGTTTCATGCATGTGCTGTGGGAAAATTTTGAGGTGTAGTTCAAGTGCCTTTAATGGTTGATTTTTGTTATTTTAGCTAGAGAGTAAACTTTGTATAAAACATGCATGTGATAATTTTTGTACAGTCATTGTATGCTATGAAGAACCTAGGAAAAATACTAACTCTATTGTTTGACACTTTTCACAGTTCAAAGTATTTTTATGTTCATAATCCTGCCATGCCTTGTCATTTTTGTGTAGACTATTTTACTTATCCAAATGCCATGAAAATTTTATGGTAGTCTACTTAGAGTAGTACTATGCTATTGTAATTTTCTTAGATTTTTATAAGCACCAGAAATATAGGTTGCTGTTGTAGCCCTAGTTTAAAATGAAATAAAATAATCCTCTTTAATGCAAGTTAGTTAATAATGTTAGCTTTGGTGTATCTTTGAAGCATTTAATAAGATGTGTTGACTTAACAAATTAGTAGTAGAAGAGAATGCAGTAGATGACATGTGCTTGTAGTATATTTTCTTGGATGATGTTGACTACCTTGTATTTAAACATATCCATTGTATTCATCTCATCCAATGCACCGATTGCATAAGCACTTACGCACATTGCATCATACAGGATCGCAAACCGAGAACCCAGTCGTCATACCCGAGGAGCCCGAGGAGCAGTTCGAGGTGCAGTCGCAGGAAGTGCCAGAAGCCGACGAGGAGGATGTTGAGAAACTTCCGGAGTGCCCCGATCACCGTTCGAGCTCCTTCAAGAGAGGCAAGCCCCGGAGCATTGTCTCCCGGTTTGTAATTATTTAATTAAATGCTTTATTTTAATTGATGCATTACGTTCAGGAGTTGTTTGCAACTGTTGCTGTATTATACCTTGTCTACTTTTGTTATACTATATCCTTGTTACCCGGGTATCCGCAGTCGAGTCAATGCTTAGCTGGCTTAGACCGGTAGAAATCGGGTGATTTCCTGTCACCTGCGAGCTATAGGTGGTTACCTGGATCTGCTTGGATGACTATGAAGTCATGGTATAACTAAGTGTTAAATGAAGTTGAGACCGGACGGAGACTTGCAGAGTTTTTGACTGTAGTGTTTCCGTCTGTGTCGATTAAGGACCGACCGTTGTTGGGCCTCGAGTCATGTTGAACGCGTGCCTTACATTTAGCTGGCCGGATAAAGTACCTTCCGACCGCGAAGCTGGGAGATTATTCGGGCCGAGTAGATTGCCCGCAACGTACTGTGCCGGAGCAGGTGTGGTAGGACACGGGGGCGAGATGATAAGACCAAAGTGCAGTCGGTCGACCCCCGGGTACATATGGTTCCTAGCAAACTCGAGATTCCTGGATAGTTGACTCAGTGATCAATATCTCACTTTAGCGGGTGAGTGAGGTTTGTGTAAGGAATAAATCACCAGCTGGTTAGGAATCGATTCGAATCGCCATCGCTCCTGGATAGTGAGCACTTGACTTGAGTTACTTCATCGTAGTAAATGTTTATGGAACACTTGGACAGTTATAGTGAATATGACAGTATGGAAGTTGTTTAATGATCATTGGTTATCATTATCTACTTAATCATATGTTTGCTCTAGTATAGGTGCAAATCTAGTCGACAGGTTAATAATAATTAAATTGACAATAATGCTTTAGGAAGGTTCTTGAAAGGCTAATAATGCTCCTTTTGCAAATGAGTCAGCTACCCTACTATAAAGCCCTTCATAATCTTTGGTGTCACTTATTTTTTGGTTATGTCGGGTAAGTCTAGCTGAGTACCTTCTCGTACTCAGGGTTTTATTCCCACTTGTTGCAGATGGGCAGATGTATTACGGCTACTGTATCAACTGCCTTTATCCTGCGATGGGTGATGCTTAGGACCATGGGCATGGTCATTCCTTACGTCTCGTCTAATGCTTTTGTTGGAGATGATCATTCGCTGGTGCTGTATTTAAACTCCGTGTGTGTGTGGTTTGAACAAATGACTTCCGCTACTTTATTCGAACTTGTTTTGTAATAATTATGTTGAAACTCTGATGTATCTGAGATTACGAACTTTTATGTAATATGTGATGGTGACCGCTAAACTTATTATGATCTTGGCTGGAATGAAAGTTGGTTTGAAATCCTTCGTGATTTCACGGACTACCGGGTTATACGGGCTTAAGTTTGCTAAATCGTCTGCTCTGGCGGATGATTTTCTTACTTAATTTCGTATAATTGGTCGGTTCTGTTACAGCGGCCACCGCCAGATTAGCGCTCGGAGTTTTGAAGACGTCGTGGCCATCAACACGGAGGAATTCTTTGTTGAGGTTGTGATGGAGGGCCTTCCCTGCGAGTCGAACTGGTTATCGCGAGCGGCCTTGGCCATCTCAATGGCGCGTTCGTTATCACGGCGTTGTGCGCGGTTGGCGTTCCTGTTTTCACGGGCGGTGCATTCCTCATCTGTTTCGCCGTTCCAAGGGGGGCTGTCGATGCTGACGTTGAAGATTGCGCCACCCCGGAAAGGCAGGAGAGGGGGTTGCTCGGTGAAGACCTCGGCGAGGGGCTCCGTGGAGCCTTGAGACTCGGAGTCCGGATTTTCCTCTAGGATAGTTTGGTGGGATGTTCCGAGACCCCAGCTGGCGTGCAGCATGTTGACGGTTGGTGGGAGCTGGTCGGCGAGCTGGTCGACGAATTTGCCCCTCAAGGCGTCCTGATACGTAGCGGTGGCGTTGGCGAGCCCGAAGGACAGGGCGACGAGCCCTGAGGTTTGCCGAGCACTGAACACCGATAGATCGGAATCGGAAGGTGGTCGGTGCTGAACAAGAGTGTCCAGAGCCGACTCAGCAATGGAGAGGCAATCGGCGAGTTTCAGGCCGACCCGATCGATAGACTCGATCAGATCGTCATTGTTGACATGCCTCCTCCGGTAGCAAGGAAGCGAGCGGCGAGTGGCTGCTGAAGTTGACCCTGGAAGTGGTTCCGAGATTGGATCTGCGGTTGCAGGTGCGAGGGTGGTCGGCGCAGAACGGATCTGCACTAGCTCGAGAAGCTCTCCAACTCCGTCGGCGTTGATGACCCACGTGATGGATCCACCCGTGAAGATCTGGCCAGGCTGCGGGAGGGACGAAGACCCTGTGGAAAAAGCTATCTTTTTCGACAGGGAAATAGCACGCACACCCCTACCTGGCGCGCCAACTGTCGACAGAATATCGTCGGCAGTCCACCGAGGGATATCCCGCGATGGTAGATTGATCGGTAGATGAGCGTATAATCAAGAACAAAAAGGCAACAGAGACACACGAGTTATACAGGTTCAGGCCGTCAGTATGACGTAATACCTTACTCCTATGGTCTGTTGGTTTGTGTTAGCTATCATACGATTTACGGTGATTTTGTAGGGGGTCCCTGCCCGTATTATATAGTCCGGGGGGCAAGGTTACAAGTCGGTTAGATCTGAGAGATAACCGGAAAGTAATAACAGATTACAAGAAACATGAGATCGTACATATCCTATCAGATCTCGTAACATCTTCAGGATATCCTCCCCGTGCCTTGCGGGAGGCGCCGAGCAGAATCGTGCCCCGCAAGGCTCCTTCTCGTGGGCTGGGCCGCCCCTGGAGGCATAGCCCATGTGGCCTGCCGTGGGTATCCGGGGTCGTACCCCCCACAGGAGGGGTAGGGTTACAAGAAAAATATCCTAGTCGGTTACATGGCAAGCATTAGATTATAATATCCGTAGTATCCAATCAAATCTTCTAGATGTCTTGTAGTGTACGTCGAGCAGTGCTATACACCGCAAGTCTTAAATCTTGTGGGCTGGATCGTCCCTGACCGTGCGGGCCATGTCCCTTGCTGTGGATACCTGGAGTTATAACACTGCCCCCCCCCCCCCCCCCCCCCCCCCCCCCCCCCCACATACATCTTCCTCAGCTACCCAACGGCAACGGGGGAAGAATGTGTTGAAAAGCATTTGGGGGTTTAGAGTTACAAACAAGATTAAAATGTTCTTATGGAGATTGGCCCATAACAGCCATCCTGTCAATATTGCTAGGCGTGGGATTAAATTGGATACTATTTGTCCAATGTGTTGGCGCCTCGATGAGGACTGTGGACCTTTTTTTTTCAAATGCAAATTGTGTTAAGCAGGTCTAGAGAAGTATGAATTTGGAGGATGTGAGATTAACTTTGGCAAACCAATTGTCAGCTCTGGATGTAATGGACGGCATCCTGGCCCTCAAGGAAGAAACGAAATTGAAAGTAATAATACAGTCATGGTGTTGGTGGGAAGCCCGAAATAAATTAAATCAAGGAGGAGGACGAAGATCCACTGAAGAAATATGCAACTCCATTGTATATCATTATGCCAACATGGAGAAGCTGAAGCTATCCCCACTATTCAGGCCTTCACATCAAAATCAAAAGTGACAACCACCACCAGAAAATATGTACAAGATAAACTCTGATGGCGCATTTTCGTAGGACACAAAAAAGGGAGGCTGGGGATGCATCATTCGAGACTACAAAGGCGAATTCATAGCTGCCGGGGCTGGACCGTTGCTGAAAGTTTGGCCTGTTTAAATGGGCTGCAACTTGCTACTTCTTTGGGGATTTTGAGTTTGATTCTAGAAACAGATGCTGATCAAATCTTGGCGTTGGCCCTGATGTCTTCTACCTGTGATCGAGCGGAGCTGGGAACACTTTTCTTAGAGATTAAATCTAGAATGAAGTTTAATTTCTTTTGCTGTAAAATCTCTAAATGTCCCAGAGCATGTAATTCAATTGCTGATGTATTAGCCTCCTATGGTGCTACCTTAGATGCTAGTGAATCCAGCTTGTGGCTGGATCAAGCACTGGACTTTGTATTAACAATGGTCTCCGGCGAGTTGCCCGGAAGCCGTTTAATTTATGGAAACATGCTTTCCTTTTCAAAAAATAAAATAAATAAATAAAAATCAAACAAGTGAATACCACACTAGTTCATTGCATGCATTGCGATTAACTTGTAAAGTGAGCGAATCCAATGGCAATGCACAAGCATGCGGTTGTTTGTGCGATTTCGCAGCTAGCTTAATTTAGATTTAGCCCGCCAGTAAAGTGAGCGAAGGATGCCAATCATCAGGCACACGAAGCCCAGCCCGCCAGCAGCTGACTCGAGCCGACGACGTAATGCATTCGTCAGGAGTTAGGACGCCGCCACGGGGAAGCCGATCCCGCGCCGCGTGGACGGGAACATGGCGAAGAGGAAGCTCCCCGCCGCGCCGGCCGCCACGGGCACGGCCGCCATCAGCTGCCTGGTGGACGCGGACTCCACGGGGTAGAAGCACGCCACCACGTTGCGGTCCACCATGGCCACGGCCAGGAACACCGCGAACGACAGCAGCCCGTGCATGACGTCGCGCACGGTGAGCCTGTACCTGTCGTCCCGCGGCGGCGGCGGCGAGCCTGAGCCGCCTCCGTCGATGGGGATCAGGCGGCCGCTGGGCGTGACGAAGCCGTACCGCAGCGCGCCCGTGGCGGCGTCGCGGTAGCTGTCGGTGAAGCAGAGGACGAAGCAGCAGAGCGCGCAGGCGCCGATGAGGCAGCCCGTGAGCGCGCGGTTCGCGGCGGTGCAGTCGCCGTCAGCGGTGAAGGACGGCGACAGCACCTCGAAGGCGAGCACGGCGCCCGTTGGGAGGTGCTTGGCGAGGTCGGCGGTGCTGTTAAGGGCCTTGCCGATGACGGTCGTCGTCGTCGTCGTCGTCGTGGGTGCCGCCTGCTGCGCGCCGTCGCCGGTGGCCGCAAGCAGTGGCGCCTCTGCGTCGCCAACGGGTGCCACCCGGGATGATGCCATGCCGCCTGCAGTATGTCTTTGGCTGGGAATATCTACTATCGCTTGTTTCAGTGCAGTGCCTGGCAGAAAGCAGTTTTAGGCAGGAGGAATGGAACACTTGCTCAACCTTCTGGATTTATGCTTGTAGTAATGCAGAAGCAAGGAACATTCGTGGCCCGAGTTTGGATTAATGCTTGTAGTAATGAAGAACCTGTGAGTAACGCAAAGAAGCCCGAGTTTGTACGCGGCAATGGCCATGGATGGCCATGCCAGTGCCTTGGACAAGGACGCAGCAGGCGTGGCTGGACTGCTTACTTGGCAGCACAGCCAAGAATCCTGGAAGGTAGCAACTTCTTCTGGGCTGGCTGCTGGCATAGTGAAGATGCAAAGACAACTGATATACCAATCTTAACTGATGTACCAACAACAAAATGTAAGTCATCTTTACCAGAGATGATTGAGATTGTTTGGTTGCGAATCCTATCCTATACGGAGTATATCTTTACTGATGTGCAGCTGATGGTGTGCAGCTGCAACAGTAGCTAACTCCAACACACTTGAACTTCCATTTTGCTTCTGCAAGTTTTTTTTTGCACCGCAGCTCCATTCCACCATGGCTGGCATACGCTGGCCGAAAGAAGGTGATCGATAGAGGTCAAAGTTCCCTCCACATGCAAGCTTCCTGCGATCCAATGTTGTGGAAGAAGATACACATACACGGGGAGCAGATAGGGGGAAGAAGGCAAGCCCAGATTGCCGAGGTGGCGGCGGCAGTGTGTGCTGGTGGAGTGCAACAGCAGCCACGTGTGAACGCAGTGGACGTGGAGCTTTGAGGAGGTGGTCGTCGTCCGCAAACCCGTACTCTCGCTGACATGGAAGGACACGCCGGCGTCGTGGAGGTCCAACAGTGCTGGCTGGAGGGCCTCTGCTCTGGTAGCGTCGCCCGTAGCAGGAACTGCGCGAGGTCGGGCTCTCCTTCCTTCCGGCTGGGCCAACCAAACATCGCTCCCTAGTTGCATGTACCTGGGCAGGCAAAAAACTTCTCAATCACAGGCAACTCAAATGCCCAGGCAAGGCAATTCATCCAGGGTCTCAACCATGATTGCTTCTCGTTCATCTGTCCGTAAAAGGTGATTGGTTTTATCTCTCCCTATACTCGCCTCACGCGCCAAGTACTGGAATGGGAGCTGCGGTGCAAACCGCGCCATGTACCTGAAGAAGCAAAATGCAAGTTTGGGCACATTCCAGGCGCTACAATGGCTCAAGTTGAGGGACGTACAATGCAATTCTTTTTATACAAATATATAAGGCAACATATCATATGCAAACCAACCAACATGTACAAATTTAGAAACTAACAATCAGGACCACTAGATGCTGATCCAATGGATGGGGTGAAGGAACTTAAACGCAAAAAAAAAAGGACGACAGGTGGTGGGCTTAAGCGCAAAAAAAATCCCACCTCTCACCCAATTCATAAGATCAGCATAAGTGGTCCTGATTAATAGTTTTCAAGTTTACACAGGTTAGTTGGTTTGCACCTGATACGTTTCCAATATATAAAGTTAGAAACTAGGATACATTTTCATTTTAAATGCAATTCTTCTTAAACATTAAGTTGGAAGAGAGGGTACTGAACGTAAACGGCTAATATCTTAGCCAACATAACTACAAGATGTTTAAAAAAAACCCTACAAGAAGTGCCCATGATTACCAAGAAACAGCATGTCGCCAAATATCGTCAATAGCATAACATAATTCAAAGATCCATTAGTTTATCATAATCCGAACCAAACCAGCGATAAGTTTGGCACAATAGCCAACATGCAATACATAGCAGCACCAGAACAACATATGGAAAACCTTAGCTAAGGCAGTTCATGACACTAATATTTGGCATAGAGCAAAACTTGAAGACTGCATACTGGAGATTGACAACCGATCCAGTACTAACAGGCACCACTCTAGTCTCCCTTCCGGCGGAAAGAGCAGCCCTCCGTGAGCCTCGCCTTTCCTCCTGTGGGCTGGCAGAGGACAGTTTGGCAGCCTGGGCACACAACAACAGTCTGGGAGTGGCTGAAAACAGTGGTTCTGCAAAAACAACATGAATTGCACCATTAGACTAGCTTTCTACCAGAAGTCATATCAGAGAGTTCGAAAAAACAAGGTTTATAACACATTCATACCATGACACAATGAAATAAACAGTATAAGCTTATGGTTAAATTGATGTCAACATCCTAGTTATTTGGGAGCTCATGATGCAAAGAGAAAATGAGCAATCATTATTAAGTTTTGTTGGTGCCAATGTATCTTAACATACTAATCCAAACTTAGGTGCCTATTTGTAATTTTGTACTGAGGGGCGATAGTTTACTTTGGAATTCAGTTTAACAATACCAAACCACCCCTTTCTCTAGACAGTCCTTAAACTATACAATGCATCTTAAACAATACCAAACGGAAAGACATCAGTAAACCGGAAGCAAGCGATCATGGTGACAATAATCTACTGAGTGTTTCTCTAGTTACCTTCTACAACTCAACAAGTTAATTAATTTCAATCAAATTGATAATGACCCAGAAAAATCAAATGTTGCTGCAATTCGACCAGTAACAGGACAACTATCAGCTCCTGACCAAAGATGAGGAAATCAGCTCCCAACAAAAGACAAGGAAACTTTATAAACTGTTTTCCAAAACACTAATAATACCTTAACTTGTACTAGAAAGTTACTACTATACACTAAACATGTAGGGTAAAAACTCTGTAAAATTACAGAGAATCGTTTTGCAGGTCAAACAACCCAACTCAATAATATGCATTCAACATTGCCGTACAACAAAGAAATAAAAAAACAGCATTCTTTTACTTGTCTTCTACAACTTGCTACGCCAGTTTAAAATTGTAGTGGACTAAGAAAAACAATCATGTCTAGAATTGGAGCAGCAGGACAATTAACAGCTTCCGACCAAAGATAAGAAGTTTATAAACATGTTCTCAAACTCTACTTAATACCTTAAACTTGTAGAAAGTTGCTACTATAGACTAAACATAAGCTAAATCTGTGAAAAATTACACACAATCATTTGGAAGGTCAAACAATAGAACTTCATAATAAGAATTGCCGTGATACACGCACCAGGGCAGGCTCAATGGTAAACCACAATCAATCAATGGCGAGAACTAAATAAATCTAAATCTTGAATTGAATCTGACGGGCAGGAAAACTTACATGCTGAAGCATCCCTGGCACTTGACATCCTGCAACACAGAAATAAGGTTTTCACAATTAATACATGTGGGGGGATAAAGAAAAGGTGAACCGGAAACGGCCTAGCCTACACCCACCACAGAAACGAGAGCATGTTAGGGATAAAGAACAAGTACCATGAAGAAGGAGTTGGGGGACTGGACGAGGCGCTTCTTCTTGTGCTTGAGCTTCTCGAGATCTGCCGGCGGGTTGAGAAGGTCGATGTCGTTCTGGAGAACCTGCGCAGCCAATCAATCTCAGGATCCAATCGAGCACGCTGGCGATGAGCGGCGCAACAAATTTGGATCTTGATTGGGCGGAAGATGAGGGGATTAGAGCTTACCATCTTGCCTCGGGCTGCGGCGGAGGGAAGTGCGTTAGATGCGGCGGCGGCGGCAAGGGAGGAGGAGGAGGAGCTGCCTGCAGACGAGTCTGAGCCGGGAGGGTTTTGCGCGGACGGCGTGGTTGTTGCTTTCTACTAGGGTCTGGAGAATCTGGACCGTTCGATCCTGCTGGCTCATCATCACGGCCTTCAGAGTGACCCGCATTGCACACAGTGGGCCTGGATTATTGGGCTTGTCTCTGTAGCTGAATTGGGCCCATTTGTGTGACATGGAGACTTTATAAAACAAAAAAAATACATTCCAAACACAACGAGCAAACTGAATACATGAAAAAAAAAAAATATTCCAAACACAACATGGAAACCGAACCCATTTGCTGGTGTGTTTTCATGGTGCTATCTATTATCTATCTATTATACTTAAATAGGAGAATCCCACTAACCTATTTTCCTACGATTTTGTAAAGCCACGTCGTCCAAGGGTCCCATCACCATAGGTCCCTTATGCAGCAGGCGAACCATCCCATCCGTATTCACAACTCTTTCCTTCCTCCGCCAATTGAGGCCGCGTTTAGATCCAAATTTTTTTTGGGTTTTGGCTACTGTAGTAGTTTCGTTTGTATTTGGCAATTAGTGTCTAATTATGGACTAATTAGGTTCGAAAGTTTCGTCTCGCGATTTCTCATCTAACTATGTAATTAGTTTTTTTTCGTCTACATTAGTACTCCATGCATGTGCCGCAAGATTCGATGTGATGGATACTACGCAAAATTTTTTGGCAACTAAACAGGCCCTGAAACCACGTCATATCTCTTTGCTTCTCCCCACATTAATGCTTCTATACAAGTTCACGTCTTGTGGTAAAACCACATCACCTCCTCTTGCCAGTAATCAATATAGAAAACCAGGAGTCTTCAACAAGGCCGCCCAATAGTCAATTAATAATGCAAGAAAAAGATGAGTCTCCATCTATATGGACTCTATAAATCACCGCCGTGCAGGGGCGTGAAGCCACCGCTACTTGGGCTCCGTTCGCTTCGCCGAAAAAACAAGTTGAAATACTGTTCTGGCTGATTTATTGTGAGAGAAAAAACATTGTTCCAGCTGAAAAAAAAAGCTGAAAAGTACGGATTATAAGACAAGCCAACCGGGCCTCGATCCTCGTGCCGTTGTCCGCTGCCCAACATTGATCTTCATTCCGGCGCGACACTGACAGCCAAAACAATTTGCATTCAAGCCACCAATTCCTCACGCCTGATTACCGGCAACAATTCCATCAAGGTATGGCATGGTTACCTCCTTCATATATAAGATCGACTATTGGATTGTACTCCCAATGCAATTTCAGGTAATTTTGCAGTGAGCTGGATTGGGGCACTCGCTCCCTATCCCCGACGTCACACACACCGGAGACTGGACCACCTGTGCGTCCTCTTCTATGCGACCGTGTTGGCCGGCGCGGTGCATGTGCAGGATACCATATACAACACCAAGACAGTGTATACGTTTAGTGATGTACAAGGTTTAATGGAAGCAACCAATCACACACCCACAAACAAATTCAAAGATGAGATTTATTTTAGGGTTGGCGGTGGATGCGCTCGTTGGCTGCTGGAAGAAAAGCGGGATTAGCTGACGCCGTCGAACTTGCTGCTCATCAGAGACAAGGTCGCGCTCGGCAGCACCCGGTTCACCTGAGGTTGCTCTGCTTGCACAAAACAATTAATCAGAGAGCACCACATGGTCATGGTACGTGATGCATGCATGGATGGAGCAATATACATGGTCGTCGAGCAACATAGTTAAACTCAATAATTTTGCCTCACAAAGCCTCTGGCTTTCCTTCTCATTATATAAGCCCCGTTCCGGTTGATTTGTCGTGGAGAAAAATACTATTCTGGCTGCTGAAAAGTACGGATTATAAGACAAACGAACAAGGCTATAGTGTTGATACAAAAGGAGTTGCTAATAGAATTTACATCATGAGTAGTGATAGTGGTAACACTACACATTCCATCTCCCAGCACTAGGCTCTACCATTATCTCAAATAATGATAGTGGTGATTCTGTACCTTCCATCTTCTTAGCACTAGAGGCGATCATTTAACGTGCATATTAACAAACATTAACAATGCACAACTAGCAACTAGTTCAATTCGGGGTCGTGGACACGGGCGCGACGGCGGCGGCGCCGCGCGGGCCGTGCTCTGTGACGTCGTAGAGCTCGCCGTCGCCCCAGAGCTCGTACGCCTCCTCGCCGTGGACGGCGTCGTCACCGACCTCGAGCTTGTCCTCGGTCATGCGCAGCGGGACGACGGCGTTGGTGGCGACGCAGATGATCGAGGTGACGGACACGTTCCATCCGATGACGAAGAGCGCGCCCGCCAGCTGCTTGCCGAGCTGCGCGGCGCCGGCGGCGCCGCCGTAGAAGGCGCCCTGGGAGTTGGTGAGGGGCAGGAAGAGCGCGCACAGGGTGGGGTCGGCGAGGAGCCCCGTGAGCAGGCCGCCCAGGAGCCCCACCACGCCGTGCGTGTGGGTGACGCCCAGCGTGTCGTCCACGTGCATCAGCAGCCGAGACCGCTTGTGCAGGATCATCATCGTGTACCACGGGACGCTGCCGGCCAGCACGCCCATCACCATGGCTGCCCACCCCTGCACGCACAGGGCACACCGTACCGTCAGACATATATCATATTCTCATCGTCCATCGGCAGATTGATTAAACCAGGTTTACATGCGTTCAAGAAGATTTCAAAATTTTAAAATTTGGCAGCACGAGAAGAGAAAGGCACAGGCAGATCATGAGAGGCAGGGAAGACGGACGGACGATGGGATCACCTGCGGCGGGCGTGATGCAGACGAGTCCGGTGATCATGCCCTGGACGGCGCCCACGACGGACGGCTTGTTGAAGAAGACGACGTCGAGGCATGTCCAGACGATGAGGCCCATGGCGGTGCAGATGTTGGTGTTGAGCACTGACATGGACGCCACTACGTTGGCGGCGTACGGCCCGCCGCCGTTGAACCCGGCCCACCCCATCCACAGCAAACCCGCGCCGGTGAGCGTGAACAGGATGTTGCTGGGTGGGAACCTCTCCCTGTCCTTGTGCGCCCGGGGACCCACCCAGTAGGCGGCCGTGAACCCGGCGAACCCAGCGGAGAGGCGGATGACGTACACTACCTCAGATCTGTACATCACTGTCGGTTCAAAAACCCCCCTCACTGTCGGATTTTGAACCGACAGTGGCATACCGGTAGTGATGAGGGGTTGACATCACTGTCGATTCTTAAAAACCGACACTGATCTGCAGGAAACAGTGTCGGTTTCTGGCTCCACCCGACAGTGTCTAGTTGAACAACACTACCGGTTTGTAGTTCCAACCGACAGTGATGATTGCTTCAAGAGTGTCGATTCTTGGCTCAAGCCAACAGTGTTGAGCAAGCCTACACTGTCGGTTCATGGTTCAAGCTGGCAGTGTTGATCTAGATAACACTGTCGGTTGATGGCTCAAGCCGGCAGTGTTGAACAAGACAACACTGTCGGTTCATTGCTCAAGCCGGCAGTGTTTTGCAAGACAACACTGTTGGTTTGTTGATAACCGGTAGTGTTTTGCAAGACAACACTGTCGGTTTGTTGCTAACTGGCAGTGATGGTCCATTCGCATTTTATTGTTTTATAATTGATTTTAATTTATATTTTTTTGTGAAATTGGGTTTCGCTTTATATACGCTACGTAGACGACAGGTCCATCAATATTAAACATTACAAATGTTACAGTTACAGTTCAAATGTTCTTATCCAGATCTCGACCCCTAAAAAAATTGTTTTCGGACTTCACAGATTGTGCAATGTTTTTTGGACTTCTTACAATAATCTGGCGAGCCGCTCTGGGCCATATTGGTCCTTGTACCACACGGATTGTGCAATGGAAAATACTTTATTTTTTTTCCAATACCTCGGCTAAGATGAATTTTGCGAGCTCCGATTACAGTGCGACAATCTTCATGTCTAATAGCTTTTGGTGGTTATATTTCTTGCGCTGTCGTTTAAAAAAGATGGTATCTAAAGAGGAACATTAAATCATTTTGTTGAATTATTAACAGATAAATGAAATGGGGATTATACACACCAACTTATCGGCTTTTTCTGATTTCCCACTGATGTAGCGAAGCATTGCCCACATTACATAAAACCCGTATTCATTGTTTTCCGCCGGCTATGACAGGTACTTCCCCTCCATTTCGATAACCTTGAATGAGACCGACGTCCCATCGATATGTCTTCTTCGAACACTGAGCAACATTAAAGAGAGAAACATTAGAAAGCGGTATATGTGATTAGAAAATAATATGTTATTAGGATCGCTTACTAATTCAGCATTGCCACTAGTATATCCAGATGATAAAATAATTTTTTCTTCGAGTCCCACGCCTTGATCAGATTTTTGGCAAGATTGACACAAATGAAGACGAAATAGTTGCTATAATCACAAAATCCTAATTATCGACTAATCTTAACGAAAAAAGAAGCATAAAATTAAAAGCCGAGAACACATACTCGCAGTTGTAGGCTTGAAGTATGTGGGTTTTTTTCATCATGAATTTATCAAAAACAACAATCAATCTCTGTTCTAGGTCTTCCATGTCACATCCATAGAGGCCTATACATGTCCTCTCATTGACTCGCAAGGGGTTCAAGAAGCCTATGTAATCCCATTTGCTTTTTAGAATGTAAAATTTTGCTATACACCTATATAAAATCATAAAAAGTGCTCAAAAGTTAACAATTTGTCTCGAGAGAGTAGTTAATTGTAATATCATACGTGTAGGGTACTTACATAGCCCACAACGTCAACATTTGAACATCGAGAGAGCGTTTCTGGTATAGCTGAAACAAGCACTCCCACTCGACATCGAACTTCTCTTCTTCAGGATAATGGAAAATATGTGGCGAACGGATAATAACCTCAAAACCAAAGTCGTCCGTCTCTATTGCTTGAGCCATGTAATATTCATGCAACTGGCGCATATATGTTGTCAGATTTTTATACTTCTCATTGGGAACCAAACGATTGCCCCTTTCATACTTTATTGCCGGTGTTGTCGTCCCTTGTACATCATAATAGATGGTCGCGGCCTCTTCCATGATTAATCCTGGGTTGTCTTCGACGTACTTCTGTATGCTCCTTAAATCTTTATTGTGTATTTCTTCGTCTCTTGTTGTAGCGTATTTATTCTGTGTTTGCCTTTCAAATTCGGACTTCAACAAATACGAAGGCAGTGAGGCATGGAGATTGAAGAAACTAACACAATCTTCATTCGAGATGTGTGCTGTAAATTTTTCTTTCATCAAGGTGGTAACGTTGCCACTGAACAATCTTTTTCTTTTCTGTTGGTCCACTTTAGGAGCATTAGCGACCGAATCCAAGGACCTTTTCTATGACTATGAGGATGTCCTTGATCTTATTTTGGGCTGAGGTGGAGGAGGAGGAGGATGACGATGAGAATTCTATTTTCCCGACGCTGATGAAGATAGAGGAGGAGGGGGAGGAGGAGGAGCCTCTTTTCTTGGGGCTAATGAAGATAGAGTTGGACGAGGAGGAATAGGAGACCTCTGTCTTCTCGGGGGTGATGGCTCCGGATGAGGAGGAGAGTGATCTCTGTTGGGAGATGGTGCGTGATCATCACGGGTGGACGAAGACTCGCAGTCGTCCTCATCATCAGAGGACAATTGATGGTCAAGCTTAATGAAGCACTTGTGCCAGGCCACTTGAGAGCCCTTGTTTTGACCAAGTTTTGGCCTGTCTTCTACTACGGGGTACTCAATGGGTATCTTGTTAAACTTCTTATCAAGTATTCTGTCAATGGTGACACGAGCGTACCCTAGTGGAATTGGGCGGCCATTAATTGTCTCGTCTCTTGTAGGCCAGGCCTGGCCGAGCACCACCTTGTCCTTTGTCCATTCCCGACGGATGTACAACCTGACATTGACGGGTTTAGTGATGTCGTCCACTGGATGAGGCACATTCGCCTCTTCTTCATCGAGCGGGGTCGATCCGTAGCTGCTGCGACCCCTAAACTGTGGGCTAAAGGCAGTAGGAGTAGGGTTTTGTGGTACTACTGATCCCTTGGACAGCAAAATTTGCTCGACTCATGCTTCAACGGTCGCCTCAATCCGTGCTTCTATTCTATCTTCCATCTCTTTTAGTCTCCTCAAATACTCTACCTCCTATTCCGCTCTACCCCTCGAGCGGCTCCGGTAAGTGTTAGATTCTTAGGGGAATGCTAGTTTTCAAGGAACAACACCGGTTCCTCTAGTACGACCAGGGTGCTCTTTGGTTCCGAGTGCTTGGGTGAGCACGTCTTTCTCCCTGTTAGAAGTGTGAGTCCCTTGCCTCACCTCCTTAGTTACCTGGGAGATCCTCTGGATGAGTTCACTCATGGGTTGATTTGAGGAGCTAAAGCTCCCATCCTCGGTGTGCCGTACATTTCTCCCTATGTAGTATAATACTGATCTGGGCTCCCAATCGATGGTCTCAACCTCAATGCCTTCCTTAGCAAGGTGATCTATCTTTTGAAGTTCTGTTTCAAATTTTGCTATCTTTTTGGCATAGCCACGAGAGCCGAGATGATGAGGATTCATCGCTTTCTACGAATTCTCCTTATTCTTCCTACTCAGTTCTAAGTACTCCTCGGATAACCTGTATTCCTTAAAATCTTGCCAGAAGTCCTTCTGCTTGCGAAACTGTCTACCATCGAAATCTGGTTCTTTATTTTGAAGGACAAAATTCATGTACAATGTCCCCTTAAAATTCTTGAATCATGTTCTCATGATTTCTTTTGCTTTTTTTCTTGACTAACTCCCTGTCATACTCGGCTAAAAAAGTAAAATACTCTGGGATCTTGACATCCCATATGTAATCCTTCTCGCTTTCGGGAACCCTCCACCGGTCATCATCTTTCCTAATCCACTTCCTGTACTTAATCGGGATGAAGTCCCTAACAAGTAACCTGAGGATAGTCTTGTATTTGGTCAAAGCTATAGGTGGTGAGAGTGGATCCCCGAATTCATCGAACTCAGTAATGTACCAGTGTGCATTCCTACCAATAGGAATCTTTGACACGCCTCGCTTGGATCTGGCCTTCCTGCTACCCGAACCCTCTAGCTCCTCGAGCGGTGGAGGCTCCTGCTAGAGACACTAAGTAAGCTATGACCCTCTCAATTGATTAGCCTGTGTGGCTACATAGTCACATGATACCAAAGTTACCTGGCCAGCTTGGTCATTTTGACCCAGATCGAGCAGGCCAGATGGGGTCCATGGCTGCTCGTTCTCACCGACCTGATTGACACAGTCACCGTTTGTCGGATCATGCGGCTCTCCCGTCCTAGCGATATCAGCCGCTTCTTGTTGCTGATCTGTTCTTCGGCGATGGGGTAACAAGCAACAATGAGTCATGGTTGTGACATGATCATGGTTAGTTTTGGCCGCGGAAAACTACTAATAGCATATGTTTATATATATATAATATGTTTAATGCAAAGTCTAATAATAAGTCCACATACAACAAAGTCAAATAATAACATATGTTCACCTAGAACAAATTCATTGTTTGATTGACCACATACAACAAAGTCCACCTACTGTTCTATGAAACTAAGCCTACATCAACTTCCAAATAAGAAAAGTGATAACCATAGCCATAAATAAAAGCATAATATCTTTCCAAGACCAAGGAGCAATTCTTCTAATCTTCACATCTCCGGTGGGTGGCTTCTCTTAGATCTCCAGTACCAGTGGATGGCCATGGTTTGTATTCATTGGACTATAGTAAGCCGATTACCCATAGTTTGTAAGGTAGGCCGGATGACTATAGTAGGCCCTCAAAGCTTCAGCTTCTGTGTTGTATTTTTTGTGTAAATTACTAGGGTAGCGATTGACTTAAGCATAGCAATCTTCCTAGGTTCGATAAATCCTAGGCATATGAACAACATGCACTACATACCATGCCATGGTTGCCTATACATTTAAGTAAATTAGGCATGTGGTAAGTGGTAATGGTAACTCACTGAACAAGAGTTATTATTCAAGTTATATGGGCAAACTAAATCTATTTAATGTTCTTTATCATTGACATGATAAAAAAATACCTCAATAATTGGACTGTTTATTATTTGGAGATCAATGTGGTTTAGTAATCATACTTGCTGCTGCTGCCGAGCTAATTTTAAAAGTTATTTTTAACTTTTTTTCTAGAACAAACATCTATAGATGCCTTTTTTAAGCATGCTATACATTCCATCAAAATTAATTGACACTCTACCTATAGCGGTTATACCTGTACACATTTGACAAGAATCCATCATTGCTTAAGCAAGAGCAGAAATTCTTATCTAACTCTTACACAAACAGAACACTCCCTACCGTCACAAATAAGACGTCCACAGTCATTAACGTGTACCTTTGACTGCTAGTTTCCATTGCTTGCAATAATTACAAAGTACAGAGATATCATAACATTATGCAACTACTATTCGAGACAGATATGCTCATATCATTGTCACATATTCAATCTAACTATGTCAAGAGGTGTTGATGATCAATGTTTAAATACTTAGACTGCACACAGCGCAAAAGGTCACTTAGTTGTGACTCGAGGGAATAACTTGTTGCGACAACATGCAAATAACACCAATTGTTCTTAAACAGTTTAGGGCCATGATTACTAGGTTCTCAACAAATCAGTAGGTAGCATAATCTCTTTAGGGAAAAACTAACTGGTTTATGTAACAGCCTGTACATACAAGGATAGCTAAACCAAGGAGTAACAATATGTAACTCAATCGAATAGGAATCGGCTGCTATTGGGAAGACAACAACCGTGGGGCATTTCATCAAATACGTAGCTGGCAGTGAGCCATGCACTCACTGTGGGGGTGGGAAAGCAGCTGTCCGCGCGCTCCTAAAGGGCTCGGCGGTGCTTTGGCGTGGGGCGGTGGACGGCGTGGGGAGTGCTCCGACGTGAGGCGGTGAACGGGCGTCGATGTCAAAGAAGAGGAGCGCAGGGCTAGGAACGGTGGTGCGGGGGGCGGTGGATGGGTGCTTCGGCGTGGGGCGGTGCATGGGCGTCGATGTCGAAAAAGAGGAGCACAGGGCTAGGAACGGTTGGTGCGGGGTTGAAATTTGAATAATTTCAACCCACGCCGGGCTTTTATACCAGACCTCATCACTGTCGGTTCTAATTATAAACCGACAGTGATGGGGATACATCACTGCTGGTTATAAGTCTAAACCGACAGTGATGTAGAAATATCACTGCCAGACCATTCTTTAAACTGTCAGTGATTGCCGTGTAGAGGTTCCAGCATAAGTAAGTTATCTTTTCTACTTCTTTCGAATACCTCCTATTGGCTCAACGGTTAAGACCCCGCAACTTAGCCCCCGATACCCATGTTTGAATCCCAGGCGGCCCAATTTTTTGGTTTAATTTTATAATTTATTAAGCGGTCTAAAGGTAAAAAAACATAAATAAACATTGGCACACATCCTATACTAGCGCAACAGTTAAGTCTCTGAACTCTACAGCCCGAGACCCGAGCTCAAACACGAGGGCTGGCACAATTTTTTTTTATTTTTTTATATATCACTGCCGGTTTTCAAAATAAATCAACAGTGATAACCAGCATCACTATCGATTTCTTCTCATCACTGTCGGTTTTTTGAAACCGACAGTGATGTTTATATATATTAAAAAATTCTTTTATATACTGAATAAATAGGAGCATATGTATTCCTATGTCAAAATAGCTTGAAATGTTTTTGGTAAGCTTGTACACCCAAATTAAGATCTCACAAAGGATCTTAGGTTTTTCTAATTATTTTTTTATTTATTATATTTTTCTGTGTGCTGAATGAGACAAAAGAGAGTGAATTTCATCTTGGACCCTATAGATTTTTCTCATCCATCTCCACAAAATTCTTATCCCTAGGGCACATTAGAGCCTATGTAAAAGTTTGGCACCATTCTGAATCTTTTGATGGGTCGACTCAGTTCAACCTATAATTGATTGGTGTCGTCGCGCGGAAATTCAATTAAACCTCAGAAAGTAGCAAACCATCTCCAAAAAATCTTAAATTAGGTGTTTCCTTCGCACGTGGCACGTGCAAGCCTAAGAAAAAGTTGGAGACCAATACGACACTAGAATGTGTATGAACCACAGAAACCTTGATAACCTATGTGTATAGTCATGGTTCGATGAAAGGGCACATGTACCTCTGTGAAACATGTATACTTCGCCTATTTTGAAATGGCTTGAATTTTTTTTGACAAATATGTACACCCAAATTTAGACCCCACACAGGATCTGAGATTTTTCTGATCATTTTTTTATTTATTATATTTTTTCTATGCCGAATGAGACAAAAGAGGGTGAATTTCATCTTGGACCTAATAGATTTTTTCATCCACCTCCATAAAATTCTTATCCCTAGGGCACATTAGAGCCTGTGTAAAAGTTTAGTACCATTCTAGATCTTTTCGTGGGTAGACTCAGTTCAACCTATAATTAAACGATGTCGTCGCGCGGAAATTCAATTAAACCTCAGAAAGTAGCAAACCATCTCCGAAAAATCTCAAACTTGGTGTTTCCTTCACACATGGCACGTGCAAGCCTAAGAATAATTTTGAGACCAATACGACATCGGAATGCCTATGAACCACAAAAACCTTGATAACCTATGTGTATAGTCATAGTTCGATGAAAAGGTAAATGTACCTCTGTGAAGCATGTATACTCCGCCTATGTCAAAATGGCTTGAAATTTTTTTGGCAAGCATGTACACCCAAATTAAGACTCCACATAGGATCTTAGGTTTTTCTGATCATTTTTTTATTTATTATATTTTTCTCTGTGCCAAATGAGACAAAAGAGGGTGAATTTCATCTTGGACCCAATAGATTTTTTCATCCACCTCCACAAAATTCTTATCCCTAAGGCACATTAGAGCCTGTGTAAAAGTTTAGCACCATTCCGAATCTTTTCGTGGGTAGACTCAGTTCAACCTATAATTAATAGGTGTCGTCGCGTGGAAATTCAATTAAACCTCAGAAAGTAGCAAACCATCTCCGGAAAATCCCAAACTTGGTATTTCCTTCACACATGGCACATGCAAGCTTGAGACTAATTTTGAGACCAATACGACATCAAAATGTATATTTCTAGTTGCCCAACAAATGTTACATGGCAATAATTAAACACACAAAGCCGTACATATTAAAATTAGAACCCAATTAAACTATAACCTTAAAAACCTAGCTAAATGGACATTAATTACTATCGGAATCACTGTCGGGATCGATCAGGCCATGCACACTAACATGCCTCTGTAGCCATATATAGTAATTGATGTCACGGATTATGTATCCGCTTGTATCGATGAAGTCCAATGCCCGTATGAGTGCACTCTCTCGTGCCTCATAATACCAAAAGAATTGTCGACCATAGATGTAACCTACTGAATGATCACTGCCCCTGTTAGTAATCCTTATGCAGTATTGGCGTCCTTTTATAGTGAGCTGGCCGAGGTTTCTATTGTAGAAGTCCCAATCGTACCCGAGTTGCTCCGTAGCTTGGTCTTGAACGGCCCACAAGCCACATGCAGCATAGGTAAGGTCCTGTAGCGCAATCTGCATGCAGAGAAAAAGAAAAAAAATTAGAGAATGTTATTACAATAATAAACAACAAACAACTACGACTCAGGTATAAGTGATCATTTTACCACATCCGCATGGTTGTAGCTCGCAAACCATTCGCTTGCTTGCGGGACGGGGATATCACCAGCATTCAAAGCAAGTGCCTTGAAGTGCGAGAAATCAGGGGCACTTTGACATATTTGCTATGATGTGCCTGATTTCTCGCACTTCAAGGCACTTGCTTTAATGCTGGTGATATCCCCGTCCCGCAAGCAAGCGAATGATATCAATGCCGGTTTTAAAACCAAAATCGGTAGTGAAGTGCCTGCCGCCATCGCAGCCTTTTAGTAAAAAAATATAAAAAATTGACTATCAGTTTGGAGCCTGCCATCGCAGCGCTATCACTGTCGGTTTTAAAACCAAAACCGGTAGTGAAGGGCCCTACCGCCATTGCAGCCATTTAGTAAAAAAATATAAAAAAAATCACAGTCTTGTAGCTTTTTTATAAAAAATATAAAAAAATGCCGAGCCTAGGATTCGGTCTCAGGTCTCGGTGTTCTTAGTTTGGAGCCTTAACCACTACGCTAGAATAGGGATTACGTTAGAATTAGTTATTCTTTTTCTTTTATTCTGTCGTAATGCACTACTAAATAATAAATACAAAATTAAAAAAGTTTGGCCCGCTTGGGATTCAAGCGCGGGTTTCAGAGTACAGAGTGCGTGGCCTTAACCGCTGAGCTAGGATAGGGAGTTCGCTTAGTTTGCTTTTCTTTATTTATTTATTAATAGAAATAATACAGTTAGTTTATATTCTAAAATAACACAAAAATTTGTGTCTTGATTATTTAATTATATGATAATTAATTAATGGTCCATAATTATCAAATAATAGTGTTTGTGAACATCATCTTAATATTTGATTACATAGTCAATAATTAAATTGTAGAGATGTGCACAAAATATAAATTAAATATTCTGTGCGAATTACTGATACAATGTCTGCATAATGATTACATAGTTAACAATAATCTAACTATCTTTTGGTGCATCAATAATGAGGGCCTCATTGTGATCAATTCATACGTAAGCAGGTTCGTCACCATCTTGAAGGATAGGTAGGGGTACGTTCGCCCTGAATGGAGGCATTTCCTAATAGCCCCTATAGTCTTCTTCGTCCGTTACTCCATCGACACCGACAATCTTTCTTTTCCCTTGTAGGACTACTTTTAGCCTTCCTTTTGTCTTGTTGTCCCTTGCATACCATCTCTTGCAAGGACGAAGGGGTCGTCTATGTATACGGTCTTAGTGAGATCAATGGTAGTGAACCCTTCGCTGTCAGTGTTGATTTCCTCAAGCTAGACCCACTGGCAGCGAAAAGAGTTGCCTTCAATGGACCATAGGCTAGCTTCCATATCTCCTCTATGAAACCATAGTATATCGCCTGCACGTTGCCATTTTTGTCGTGAGCATCAAAACGAACACCACAATTTTAGTATGTGCTCTTTCCATCTTGCTTTTTGTGTAAAATGTGAATCCATTTATCTCATACCCTTGGTACTTAAGATATGTACTCAAAAGTCCCTTGGCTAAGGCATCCAGTTGATTACCCAACTTTATTCCAAGCAAGCGACGTCGCAACCAGCTGACAAATTCCTCCTTATGTTTTTTTATCCAGCCAAGCCTGTGACCTGCTCGGATATAGAGTTTGCAGCGATTGCCTATGCTCGTTAATGTATGGCATCACACCCTTGGCTTGCTGGAGAACAGTGAACTGTGTCTGTCTGAAAGAAATAGGGTCATCTACTGTAACAGATTTCTCCCCGATCATTCCTTTGCCACGTAGTCTTCCCTCGTGACGGGATTCTAGAACTCTAACCCTTTTGATGTCCAGATAATATGTGTAGAACTCAATGGCCTCCTTTATTGACCATCCTTTAACCATGCCCCCTTCGGGCCTGAATCTGTTCCTAACATACCTCCTAAAAACTTTCATCAATCTTTCGAAAGGGAACATCTGATGTAGGTACATTGGGCCAAGGGCTCTAATTTGGTCAGCAAGATGAATGAGCAGATGCAATGAGATATCAAAGTAAGTCAGCGGGAAATGCATCTTAAGCCTAACGAGAGTTTTGGCTATGTCCTGCTGCAGCTGCTCTAGCGTGGACACATCAATGACCTTTTTTGAGATCACGTTGAAGAACGAGCAAAGCTTTATGATTAGGGCACGCACCTTTGGGAGGAGGATACCACGTAGGGCAACAGGTAGCAGCTGAGTCATAATGACATGACAGTCATGGGCCTTCATAGGGCCATAGTTGAACTTGAGTTCTCTCATGTTCACTAGCCTCTTCGGGTTTGCACAGTAGCCCATCGGGACTTTGAGTTCATTGAAGAAAGAAATAAGCACACACTTTTCTTCCTTCTTCAATGTCCATGACACAACCGGAAGTTCGAACTGGCCATTGTCTAGCTCCACGGGATGCAACTCCTTCCTAATTCTCAAGTGTTGCATCTAGGCATGGCTAGTGAGTCCTTCGATGTCCCTCCGGTGTCCATCAAGGTGTTAAGAGTGTTAGCGCACATGTTTTTAGTGATGTGCATGGGATCAAGACAGTGGTGTACACTCATAAATGGCTAGTAAGGTAGTTTCCAGAAAACTGATTTTTTCTTCCAAACGCTCCCATCAGGCGCTGCTACTGCATTGTCCTCGAAGTATCGCAGGCCTGTCTCAATATTTTGGAGCTAAGCGTTTCTCAATAGTATCGTTGAAATATTTTCTGTTCCTACGGTAAGGGTGATCCTTAGGTAGGAACCTACGGTGTCCCATATAAACTATCTTTGAGTTATTTGGTAGATTTACCGCATCGGTGTCGTCCAAGCACTCGACACATCTAGTATAGCCTTTTGTCTTCTCTCTGGACAATGAATCTCGACCTAGTAGGTCGATGATTGTAGCGATAAGTACTCCCTTAATCATGACATGTTCCTTTTTGTACTTGTCCCAAACATCCAGCACACCCTTTTCAAACATCTCCACTAGTTCATCGATCACTGGTTCAAGAAACACATCGATGTCATTCCTAGGTTGTCTTGGCCCTTGGATCAGTAGTGGCATCTAGATGTACGACCGCTTCATACAGACCCAAGGTGGAAGGTTGTATATATAGAGCGTCACTGGCCAGGTGCTATGATTGCTTCTAACCTGGTCGAAAGGATTCATCCCATCTATGCTCAAAGTAAACCAAAGGTGCCTTACCTCTCCACCGATGTCCTTATAGAATATAGTATTGATAGTCCTCCAGTCATGCCCATCGGTGGGGTGCCTCATCATTGTATCTTTCTTACGCTCTTCGCCATGCCGGCGCAACAACTTGGCTGACTTTGCATATGCAAACAGCCTATGCACCCGGGGAGCTATAGGGAAATACCAAATGACCTTTATGGGACCTCCTCTGGTCTTGGTACCCTCATCTAATGGCCCTTCCTTGTACCATGGAGCTTCACACTTAGGGCACTTGTCCAAGTCTTTGTATTTTTCTCCACGGTGCAATATGCAATCAGTGGAACACACGTGGATTTTTTCAACCTCGAGGCCGATGGGGCAGATCATTTGCTTGGCCAAGTATGTCTTTTCTGGCAACTCATTTTTTTTCCTTATTATACCTAACAACTGATCGAAGCCTTTATCGCTCAATTCGTTTGTCGATCTGAACTCTAACAACATGATGTTGGCTTCTAGTTTGCTCATTGGACAATTCCTATACAATGGTGTTTTGCCATCTTGTCTCATTTTCTCTAGCTTTCTCAGCTATCTTTCACTAAGACATCCGGTCTCTACATTATGTAGCAGCTAAGAAATGCCATCGTTATCCTTGGTGTTGTTAGCTAGCGTGTTCCTAAATACATTATTAACTGTGGCCATAGGTTCTGTGTTGACACCGGGTTCCTCGTCAGCATCGTGGATGGCTACATCAGGCATGTCCACATCATCATCGTTTCCCTGCAGAACATTCACACCAACCTCGCTATGCATAGTCCATATTGAAAGCATCTAGGCCCCTAGTTGGATTTTGGTGATTAATGTCAATACAAGATTACTATGACTAACATGTGTTTTGCAGAGACAATTAAGTTAGGTCATGGTAATAGAGATCGATTGGGCAATCGAGGTTGTCATGCCCCTACGATGGAAATCGTTTCGGTTTTCAAAGGATGGACGACAAGGTTAAGGATAACTAGTTCTAAGTGTCGATTGAAGTTGGAGAGACACTTAGAGTAGTTTAGGACTTTGTTTTTCCTTTGGCCGTACTATGAAGGGGGGTATGAACGGGTAGCTTGACCTAGTTGAGTCTAGTGAGTTAGGTGTGGTGCACACTTGTTAAAACTAGCTCTAGGTAGCTCCTATGAATGCCTAAGATCGTTTGGAGCAAACTTCATTCACATATGTTCGGAAGTTGGAAGTGAATGGAGGGTCAAAACACTGACCGGACGCTGGCTCCGGTGCGACCGGACGCTGGCCGTAGGGTTCGGTCAGTTCATTTGACCAAGGGGATCAAGTCTGGTATGACCGGACGCTGGGAGGTCATGTGACCGGACGCTGAGGGCCAGCGTCCGGTCGACTCCAGTAAGGGTCTAGACATGGAAAAGAGTGACCGGACGCGTCCGGTCAGTGTGACCGGACCCTGTGTATCCAGCGTCCGGTCGTTTATAGTAAGCATCTAAGAGCGACCGGACGCGTCTGGTCGGTACTGACCGGACCCTGACAGCGTCCTGTCATCACTTGAAAACTGGTTCGTGGGTTGAACTGACCGGAGCGTCCAGTCATCACGATCGGAGCGTCCGGTCATCCCGCAGAAGCTCATAACAGTTCGTTTTTCAGGCTGGCTTATAAATAGAAGCTCCACTCGTGAGTGGAGCATCTTTTGCTCATTCCAACAGCTGAGAAACACGTTTGTGAGTGCCAAGAAGAGCAAGGTCCTAGTGAGGTGTTTGTGATTTGAGAATCCAAGAGAGTAGCCTCACTAGCAAATCAAGAGTAGCAAAGTGTGCATCCATCTTCTCATTAGGCTTCGCGTGGTCAAGTGAGAGTTCGTGCTTGTTACTCTTGGTGATCGCCATCACCTAGATGGTTTGGTGGTGATTGGGAGTTTGGTGTTCACCCGGCGAAGCTTGTGGGTGACCCAACTCAAGTTGTGAGCGGCTTTGGGTGATTCGTCGCGACGGAGTGTCGAAGAATCAACCCGTAGAGAGCACTTGATCCTTGCGCGGATCAAGGGGGAGCTACACCCTTGCGCGGGTGCTCCAACGAGGACTAGTGGGGAGTGGCGACTCTCCGATACCTCGGCAAAACATTGCCGCATTCTTTTCTCTCTCTATTTACTTTGAGCACTTACTTTGAGCATTTACTTTGAGCTTTTCAATACTTGTTTCTACTTCTATAAGAATTGCTTGCTAGAGTAAGTTTGGAACTTAGGTTGAGAGGTTGTTGTGCATTAGTTTCATATAAACACTTTTCTATGCACAAGGGGTTAATTGGGCTATCCGTAGGATTTGATTATTGCAAGAAAATTTAGAATTAGCCCAATTCACCCCCCCTCTTGGGCATCTTGATCCTTTCAATTGGTATCAAAGCCTCGTGCTCACGTTTTTAAGCTTAATCGCTTAGAGCAAGATGTCTCACGGGGATGGTCCTCCTCCTATCTTTGAGGGAGATGATTTTCCATATTGGAAAATCCGCATGGAGGCTTACTTAGAAGCTCTAGATGTTGGAATTCTTAGAGCCGCCTCTCAAGGGTTCCCCACACCTAGGAATGCCGCACAACTTCAAGGCGATGAAGTAAATTATGAAAAATGGAATGCAAAGGCTCACAACACCATCTTTAGAGGCCTTTGCAAAGATGTGTTCAATCGTGTAAGGAACCATAAAGACGCCCATGCACTATGGTCGGATGTTTGTGCGCTCCATGACGGAACCAAGAGTGAGCGTGAGGAACGCTATCATCTTGTGATTAAAAAGCTAAATTCTTTTGAGATGTTTCCCAAAGAAAGTGCTAATGAGATGTATTCTCGATTAAATATTCTTGTAGAGGAAGTCAATGGGCTTGGACTCACTCAAATGTCACCATCCGACGTTGTGAGAAAAATCTTGAGTGTCCTCCCCATTGACAAATATGGGCACATTGTGACCGTGTTACATCAAGGTGATCTTTCCGCCGCTACACCGACACAAATCTTGGGAAAGATCAATGCTCATGAGATGTACATGCACATCACACCACAAGATGGCTCATCCTCTACAAAGAAGAAAGAGAAAGACTTAGCATTCAAAGCTAGCCAAGACAAGGGCAAAGCAAGACTTGAGTATGAGAGCTCAAGTGATGAAGATGATGAAGAAAGCCTTGCCCTCATGGTGAAAAAGACCACCAAGATGCTAAAAAGGCTAAACAAGAGTGGCATCAAGTTTGATGGCAAAAAGAAGAAGTTCTTCACTAGCTCAAGAAGAAAGCCAATCTCCGAGATGGATTGCTACAATTGTGGCGAACTTGGTCATCTAGCTCATCAATGCACAAAGCCCAAGAAAGACAAGTTCAAGAACAAGGACAAGAAAGATGATTCAAGTGATGAAGATGAAAAGAAGAAGAACAAGCCATACAAGAAGAGAGATGGCAAAAAGAGGGAGTTCTACAAGAAGAAGAAGAGTGGCAAGGCCTATATTGTCGGTGATTGGCTCACGGACATTGATTCATCAAGTGGATCATCCGATGATGATAGTGACGATGAAAAGGTGGCCGCCATTGCTATTGATCTTGCATCTTCACCACCACCATCGCCATCATCCTCTACACACCTATGCCTTATGGCCAAAGGTGAACGTAAGGTAACTAAGAGTGATGATAGTAGTGATGATGAACATGCTAGTGATGATAGTGATAGCGATGATGATGACTCACCTACTTATGATGATCTTGTCAAAATACTAAGAAAATATACTAAGATCATTAGAAAGAGTAAAGCTACAAATGAAAAGCTTGATGCTAAAAATGATTCACTCTTAGCTAAGTGTGATACATTAGAAAAGGCTAATGATGAGCTCAAGGAAACAAATGATTCTATATCATCCAAACTCAAGGAGCTCAAATCTTCTAAGAAAGAGCTTAA
This sequence comes from Miscanthus floridulus, assembly GCF_019320115.1. Taxonomy (NCBI): domain Eukaryota; kingdom Viridiplantae; phylum Streptophyta; class Magnoliopsida; order Poales; family Poaceae; genus Miscanthus; species Miscanthus floridulus. The sequence goes on along the minus strand of NC_089586.1, from coordinate 66,218,155 downwards.
AGATA